>NC_068278.1:46253679-46336179 GCF_025860055.1 Xyrauchen texanus | reverse complement strand
GTGAGATAAACAGCCTCTCAGACATGGATCTCTTTTATCTTCTATTTGGTTCATAGATGAAATACAGAAAATCATAATCATTTTCCACACCAGATCAAATCCTGAGACCTAGTCTTATATTTTTGTCTCTTCCTGGGGACATGAGTGTCAAGTCTAAATTTCGAAGACCTAAAGTTATTGTGCCCAAACCTTTTGTACACCAGTGGGGCTTTCAATGGAAACCCTTGTTGAGCTGAAACCATGGCAACCTTTTCAGCATAGCAGCAGTCTGCCTTTAAAAAAATGAATGTTTCTTTTGAAAAACAAAGATAGATTTGAAGAGTAATTAATAATCTTAGCATTTTTTTTTTGTTAAAATGCTTTCTTTCATGTGTTTAGTATGCAAAGACAACTATACAGTAAGTAATGTGTAAGTTTTTTTCCCTAAAAGGTGTGAACGCTGGCTCTGTGTCATGTTCAAAACATTGCTTGTTTTTTTTTTATATTAGAATCCTGACTAGCCAGACATTACAACATTGGCTCAACCAATGGCATAAGTTTGGGTTCGGGACTATCTGTTTGGGACTGTCTGAGGGGTGAGTGTTTGAAAAAAAAATACAATTGTACAATTACTTTTCTGAGACAAATCCAATTTAAACTGTTGATAGCAGATAGAATTTAGTTTATTATCGACTTTAATTTGTACAGTAAATACAAACAAAAAGTGTGTTGCCCCATAGATTTTAATTGTAAGCACATAACTGTAAAAAACAAATCAATAAATAAATGTTTTATATAAAAAAAGTTTCTCGCCCAGCAGATGGAGGGAGAGAAAAATTGAGTGGGTGGGGCACAGAGCAAATTCGAGAGGAAGAGTTAAATAATTAGGATTTTTTATGATCAACAGATTGACGAAATTTGGCTCTGTGGAAGTTTATGGAAGAACGTTTCTGAGTATGTGTGTGTGTGTGTGTGTGTGTGTGAGAGAGAGAGAGAGAGAGAGACAGAGAGAGAGATTATGCTGTATTTTATCTCAAAGCTCAACTCCCACAGACAGAATAATTCGCTCTCTTATAACAGATAACTCTCAAACTTGTCCAGGCTTAATCGGACAAATAGATCCCTGCTGGTGCTGTCTTCTGCAGCAGCAAAGACAAAGAGCCACTGAAACACATACACACAGAGATAAACCAAATTAAATAATGTATTGAAAATTGCTTCATCTGAGCACGTTGTAAGTTCTTGAGTGTGTGTTTGTGTATTTGAACATATCTGTAAAGCAGGGTTGGTTAACATGATTTTTATTTTTTAAGATTGACACTTAAACTCCTTTGAAATCATGAGTTGAAGAATTGGCCACACCTTATAAGATGTTGAATTGGAATTGGAATGAAAAGAAGAGTGAATTAGTGAATTGCAATTCAAAGAATTAAAAAAAATATATAATTCACACAGGAGTTTTGCGATAAAACAAACTTATGTAAATAATTTTCACTAGTTAAGCCTATTTATTCTCTGATATGTAGATTTTTTTTTTATACTAGACATATTTCTAAACTTCTCAACAATGTTCAGTACTATCAAAACAATTAACCATTAAACGCATGTTTTGTCAATTATTATTACATACCGCGGTTATTTAGTGACCCAGCACGTACGGTATATCTATCACAAATCAATCTACAAAATGCCAAAATAGTGTAAAATGTACAAAGTATTTTCTCAACAATTTGAATGTATATATATATATATATATATATATATATATATATATATATATATATACACATACACTCATCGACCACTTTATAGGTACATCTGTACACCTACTTATTTAAGCTGAGGCTGCAGTGGGCCCAGGCTCACCAAAACTGAACAGTTAAAGACTGGAAGAACATAGCCTGGTCTGATGAATCTCGATTTCTGCTGAGGTACACAGATGGTAGGCCCACTGCAGCCTCAGTTTTCTGTTCTTGGCTGACAGAAGTGGAACCCAATGTGGTCTTATGCTGTTGTAGCCCATCCGCCGCAATGTTTGACATGTTGTGCATTCTGAGATGCTATTCTGCTCACTACAATTATACAGAGTTGTTATCTGAGTTACCTTAGCCTTTCTGTCAGCTCAAACCAGTCTTGCCATTCTCTGTTGACCTCTTTCATCAACAAGGCGTTTCTGTCAGGCCAGGGTAGCTCAGCGAGTACTGACTACAACCCCTGGATTCACAAGTTCGAATCCAGGGTGTGCTGAGTGACACCAGCCAGCTTTCCTAAGCAACAAAATTGGCCCGGTTGCTAGGTAGGGTAGAGTCACATGGGATAACCTCCTCGTGGTTGCGATTAGTGGTTCTCGCTCTCAATGGGGCACGTGGTAATTTGTGCGTGTATCGCGGAGAGTAGCATGAGCCTCCACATGCGGAGTCTCCGTGGTGTCATGCACGACGAGCCACATGATGCGCAGATTGACTGTCTCAGAAGTGGATGCAACTGAGAGTTGAGGTGAGTAACCGTGCCACTACAAGGACCTACTAAGTAGTGGCAATTGGGCATTCCAAATTGGGAGAATTTTTTATATATATATATATATATATATAACAATGTGTTTCTGTTTGCAGAACTCCCCCTCACTGGATGTTTCACAAATTCAGGATTTCAATAGAACGTAAACATCATTCTCAATAAATTCTGAAAGTGTTCAATCCTGGTAGAAGCATTAATTTACTCTGACACAACTGTTCAGCATACAGAGAAATCTGTCATTTTACTTTCTCGTTCTCCCCCTATCTCTCTCTCTTATGATGGAAGGTAAACTGCCAGTGAGAGAATGGATTAGATTTTAATTCTGGGATTAAACCTTGGCTTTGTAACATTAGATTCACTTAGTGTCACCTGGAGAGGAAAGCTGAAGATAGGTTTCAAAAACAACACATTAATTATTCAACACACATGTGTAGAGTGGAAATAAAGTAGAATAATGTGATATGGAGGTGGGAAGTTGATCTGTTTTTTTCTGCCACTCATGGTGAGAAATGTTCGACTAAAGTGCAACCTGAAAGGAAAAGTATGGTCTCTGATTGGATGAACATTTTGTATTGAGTGGTCCAGAAGACTGCTCAGCACTAACTCTTTCTTTTTCGCCCCATGTGTCCAGTCACTAGTGCCAGCTATGGCAACCTGACCGGCTGGAGGATGGAGGACTGAGATGGAGGAAGAAAATTGCATTGAAAGAGGAGAGAAGAGGAAAAGTGGGTGGCAGGCAGTAATGAAAGGGCACTCAGTGGTGTTTTGGTAAACTTTAATTGAGTGCGCAATATGTAAACAAAGTAGGTAACACAGGTGAAGAGCTCTTCTCAAGAAGAAAAATGCTTCTTTGAGGCTGACTAGTGAATACCAAATGGGTTGTTGCTTACATTGTTTTCAAGCAGATATATTTGAAAACCACACACTTGTCAAAACCTGTAACAGGGCCTATGTCTCCCTTTGAATGTTTATCCTTTCAAATTATTGTCATACAAGTCATTTGCCTGCGGCAAGTGTGTTTTGTTTTCTATGCATACAGTATGTGTGTTTAAGTGTACATATCCGTGTGTTTGTCAGTGTGATAATGTAACATTTTTAGATCTTTGTGTGCGTATATCTGTTTGGTAGGGGTCAAAATAATTTGCCCCCGTTAGTTTTGTTCAAATATTTCTGCCATCTCTTAATCCCTGGTGGTGCGAGTGAATGTGTGTGGATGCATGTGTTGAATAGAAAGGATGATTTGTTTACTGACAGTCGCAAACCTGTTTGTATGCCTGTCATAGTGGATTTGTAAGGAAAGACAAATCTCCTGATCTAATCATCTTCAATACAGCCTTGGTGCTACTGATAGCGTATCTTAAAGACACACCCACCTAACCACAAACACGTGCTTTTAGCAGAATGTGTATTTATTGCATTTATGCACACAAGCACATATGTGTTCAAATAAGATTGAAGATTTTTCTCTGCCTCCAGCAATGTCTGTTCTAAGCAATATCAACTGGTTTGAAAGCACATCGGTGGAATATTAAACAGAAAATGAGATGTGAGCATTGGTTTTTCAAAACTGTGAAAACGTATTGCAGTGGGTTGATTCTCGAAATCACAAAAAATTATTTTAGGCGATGGGGAGGTCATCAATATAGGGGGTAAACAAATTGGGTTGGAGATTGGGAGGGGTAATAGTGGGGTTAAATGTTGATTCTGTGTATATTTGTTTTGTTTTTCTTTATTATCTATATGAATCAATACAAAATTTTAATCAGAATTTATTTTTTTTATTATTGTGTATGGTCAACAACAACCCATCACGCCAATGTCAACTACATAAGTGAATATGTAGCTAGTACCTTTCAAGAAACTTGACCAAATGGGTTTGTTTTGTGCAATCTGATGTTGGACTGTTTTCATAGAAACCAATGAAAAATATCATCTTTGCTTGGAGCAAAGTAAAATGAGAGATGTGGGCTCTTGGGTCTACCTTATCTCCTCTTGTGCCTAAAGAACAGGGAAGCCTTAAGGCTTATTTACACTTACTAGGTGACACAGGCCTAGATTTAGTTAGGGATGACAGGGACATATTCCATCCAACTTTCAGAAAATCGGAAGTGTCCCGACCAATACCTAAACTGTATAAAATTATTTATTGTAATTTTAATGACTATTAAATTATTTATTATACTGTTTAATTATTCATGTGTAACGTATTGTCCAACCACATTGGCAGCAGCGTGTCACCTGTTACGTTACTCAGCGCTGTTCAGGATGCACCAATCAGTCGTTTGTGATTGATTAATGCACAAAGATTGTAAAAAAAAAAAAAAAGAAAAGAAAATTCTGGAGATTGCAAGGGCAGATTTAGATTTGTATCATAGGTCTAAACCTTAAAAGTAATAGCTTTAATTAAGCATACTTTTTGTGTACAAAAGTAAAAAAAAAAAAAAAAACGCATCGAGTTTTGCATGCAGCCTAGTGGATTCTGCTTTTACGGACAGTAAGTGCCCTCTTTAGGAAGACAGCTTTGAATTTGAACGACTGTCTAGGTAATGGGGTGGAGAGGAGCAGGATTTTAAAATGCTAGTATAACTGCACAGATAACTTGATTTGGGATAGCAATCTGAGAAAAGATTATGTGGGAGTGAGGGGAGTTGGAAAGCAGAAAGTGAGAAAATATGTAAAGTGGTGTCAATGCTTATTCTCCTCATAATTTGTCTAATTTCAGAAGTCATTTTGCACATGTAGATTTTTAATTTAGCCCACCCTTTGTATAGATTTCCATTTTTTTAATGCTTGATAATACATTATACAGAATGTCACATTATGTCCCTTGCATATCACTATTTTCTTGATGTAGATCTACTTGAAGACAATTGATTTAGATTTTGACACAGGTTAATCGCATAACATATCGTCAATGCATAATCAAACAAGTTCACATATTGCATATATGATTTTTACTTCATACCCTGCAGTCCTATAATGGTCATTTCTAAGCTTGATTATTCTTCATAGAGAAAAACAAAACAAAAAAAGAGGCTGATATATATTGTTGTGGGCCAGAGCATTGGTCATATGAGACTTGTTGTATGAGAAACTAATGTTATTACAGACTAATGTACTCACATTTCCTTAATACCAACATTTAGTATAGTATCCTCTTTGCAATGTCCCTACCAACTTTCAAACTGAACCTACGCCCTTGCTAGGTGAAAAGGCTTCTTTTGGTTTGCCTAAAATTATGACGAAATACAGTGATGTTTTTGTTTTTCCAAGGTGTTCATTTGGTTATATTTCTCCAGTTCACGCACATTTCTGAAATTCTTGACCTAGGCGAACTCGGCTGGTGGAGGAGCGTTGACGATTGATTAAAACTAATCATGGGTGTGGTATGGACATGACGATTTTTGCTTACAATTGCGTGTGCAAGCGGAAAAGTAATTACCATATGTTACCCCCAAGAGTTATATTGTAAGCCAGTCCTTTGTTTCACCTTGCATTTCTCTTTTAGCATAGATTGTTATAATGAGAAGTAATTTAACTGTCCACCATGTAGAAGAGTCTGATCTCTCTTCAACTAAAATATATCTGGAATATTGATGGTTTTCCTGTTGTCTAGGGTCCATGCAGTTTCAGCAGTGGATTTGATGCTAGTCAGAAAACAGCCATTGTCACATGAATGCTAACTGTATTTACACTTCTCACCACCACCCTTATAAGGATCAGTGGAAGTTTTGCCTGAGTCCATCTGAGGGGATCAATTTATTCTGCTAATGCTGGATTTTCGCTGATGGAGCTCCTTCCCACAACAGAGACTAAACCAGTGGCACACAGACAGCTATGCTGTGACATACTTTATTGCAACATGATCACATGGGAAGTCAACATGCTGCTACCGAATATTCCAGTGCCCTGACATTGACCCCATTCAGTCAAGTTCCTGACAAGCATGATCTCGCATCAGACATCATTTCATTAATTCAGAGGTTTATACCTTGTTGCTACTGATAGCGTATAGCACGAGCCACCTCAGAGACATAGGTTCCGGTCCCATGGAAACCAGGAAGTTATCACATTCCACTAATCTATTATGTGTGCTGTTTGTGCTGTAGGTTGCCTTTTCCCACTAAGATTACATATTTATTTCACTGACGGTTAGTTTTAGGGGTTGGGTTTTGGGTTAAGATGTAGGTTTTTGGTTTTTGTGTCTGTCCTCACCCAAAACTGATCATATCACTTCAGAAGACTGGATTAATCCACATGAGCCATATGGATTACCTTTTTCTGCCTTTATATTATTTTTAGAGCTTGGAAGTGTTGGACCCTATTGACCTCCATTGACTTCCATTGTATGGATATATTCACATCATATCTTTATCAAAATATCTTTATTTGTAATCTGCAGATTCAGAAATTCATAGGAGTTTTAGACAACATAATGCTATTGGCGTAAATTATGAAAGAATTATCATTTATGGGTGAACTATTCCTTTGAGACCCATTTGCTCATACTCATGGTCACAACCAGAAAACGAAGAGGCCCTTAAAGGAATAGTTCACCAAAAATGAAAATTCTCTCATCATTTACTCGGCCTCATGCTGTCTCAGATTTCTTTTAAACTTTTTTTCTTCTGCTGAACACAAGAAAAGATTTTTAGAAGAATATTTAGCTCTGTTTGTCCTCACAATGCAAGTGAATGGGTACCAAAAAAATTGAAGCTCCAAAATGCACATAAATGTTGCATAAAAGTAATCCATAAGACTCCAGTGATTAAATCTATATTTCAGAAGCAAAATGGTGTGGGCGATCAATAGATCAAAATGTATGTCTGTTAAGTCTACTATAAATTCTTCTAAATGGGTGGTGATATGCGCGAAGAATGCAAATCGCCAAAAACAAAAGAAGAAGAATGTGAAAGTGAAAGTGTATATTGATAGTAAAAAATTTCTTAAACATTGATCTGTTTCTCACCCACACCTTTTATATTGCTTCTGAAGATATGGATGTAACCACTAGAGTCATATGGATTACTTTGCCTTTGTGTGCTTTAGAGCTTCAATAGTTTGGTATCCATTCACTTTGTGAGGACCTACAGAGCTGAAATACTCCTCTAAAATCTTTGTTTGTGTTCAGCAGAAGAAAGAAAGTCATACACATCTGGGATGGCATTAGATTGAGTAAATTATGAGAGAATTAAAATTTTTGTGTAAACTATCCCTTTAAGGCCGATTTATACATCTGTGTTGACCCTTCGGGATAGCATATGCTGAAGCCTGATGTGCAGTTCTTCAAAAATGTAACTGTGTGTCATGTCAATGCAGACCATAACAGTTGTGTCCGCTTTGGACTCAGGAGAATTATTTTAATTAGCAACATATGTTATTTTTACATTCAGTTTATGTTTCATTAAGTTACAAGCGAAATACGACATCTGCTTACAACTTACGAACTCTGGGCTTTTTATCTGGGCTTTTACTTTTATTATACTGAGAGACACAGTATTTGATGTATTCTACTTGAGAAGTTTCCGATCTGTACGATGTTTTGACCGTGTGTTTGACAATTGTGTACAGTAAAAAAAAAAAGAAAAAACAATTAATATGTTATGAAAACAAACAATTTTAATTTGATAGCAAATTAAAAATTAAAAGGGGCAGTGGTGGCTCAGTGGTTGAGGCTCAGGGTTACTGACCAGAAGGTCGGGGTTCAAGCCCCAGCACCACCAAGATGCCACTGTTGGGCCCTTGAGCAAGGCACTTAACTCCAGGTTGCTCCGGGGGGATTGTCCCTGTAATAACTGCACTGTAAGTCGCTTTGGATAAAAAGCGTCTGCCAAATGCATAAACGTAAAAATCACCTGTTCAGCGTTGGTTATATTGCCTATATGCATTGTAAAGTCCAGCTTTAACGCTTTAAAACAAGCTCATAAAAGCTAGTGGTTATTAATTAATTTGATGATTTCTGTTTTCCAAACCAGCATGGAGCATCAAAAGTATGCCAAAGCATTTATTATTTAATACATTTACATATTTATTATTTTTAAGTGATTCAAGAGCAAGCATACAGTTTATGCCTGATTTAATTTCTCTAAGAAATTTGGCAGAAAACATTTATAGTAAATAATACATGCAGAAATCTCAACATGTTCACATACTTTCATGAACTTTTGATGAACTTTTTTTAATGCTACAATAATTTAATAAATACTTTTTAATCTAAAGATTGCATTGTTTTTGTTTAAATGTGAAATATATAATTATTTCAGAAATGTAGGTATTTTCTCTCAGTATACTAGCACCTGGGTGTGTAATCAAAGAACGGTGCAGAAACACCAACGCAGAACAATGCCGTGGGTTTGACATTGAAGTATAAATTGTGTTTAAGTGAAGAATAAAGCTACAGTTGTGGGGAGCTGTCCATGGTTCTGAACAGAATAAAGCAGAGCAATAGAAAGCTCTCTGTGATACTGAACAGAAAACTTCTGAATCGTAACATTTGTTGTCCATGGTTCTAAAACTGGGACAGAAGCACAATGGGAGGTGTATTGTTCATAAAAGGCTACATGGGTGTTGTTCCATTCTACCCCTCTCAGTCTCCCTCTTGTGATCATATACATATTAAATAGATGTGGCCTAGACCTCCATGCTGTGGAGATATAAATTGAGACAAAGTGAGACTTTGATGGGGGCAACCACAAACTTCATGGACTGTAGATGAATCTAACTTTCTGACTGTAAACAGGACCTGGCAGGACCTAGTCAATGCTGTAGCTTTCCTCCCAAAATCTCTACCATTAAAGCCCTCTAGACTGATCATATTTAGAAAGTATTTATGACCATTGTTGGCCACCTCTGAGTCTTTATTTTATTTGTTAATATGCACTCTTTCATTTTCACTGGTCACTGCACCTGCCATTTTGGTTCAGTCTTGTTTTCTTCCTTTGTGGCAGGATTCTGACATTCTCATCATTGTTTACATTTTGTTGGTTTTCTGCTGTCTTGTTGTGTGTTTGTGAGAGCATGTGGCTTTGTTTTGTTTACCATTGCCATGTGCACTTGTGTCTGTTGTAGTTGTGTTCTGTTTGGTCTTATATGTCTGCACATGGCTTTGTGTTTGTTAGCCATGTGTCTCTCTGACTCCGCCCCCTTGTTCCCTCATTACACTCCCTTGTTTAGTCCTTGTTGTGTTAATTGGTTTCACCTGATCCTCATGTGCTTTCCTCTATATTTACTGCTTTCTACCCTCATGGCTTTGCTTGATTGTTTGCTTGTATTGTTCTTCTGTGTCTCTTCTTCCTGGCAGTCTCTGTAATTTGTTTCTTTGTGTGTATCTTTTTTCTCCATTGTATGAGTTTTTATTTGTATTTTATGTTTCTTTTAGACTTTTTTTGCCTGCTACATCTTTACCGAGAATGTTTTGTGACAAAATAAAGAAAATCAGGGATTTACAGCATTTACCACATTACAGGGTTTACTGGTTACTGTAGGTCAACTGATAGAGTGTAGCGCAGGCAACAATAAGATCATGGTTTTGTTTCCCAGGGAACACAGGAACTGATACAAGGTATACCTTGAATGCACTTTAAGTCACTTAGGATAAAAGCGTCTGCCAAATGCACAAATGTAAAGGTGTTAAACTGTCATGAAAGCGAAGTGTAATATTGGATAAGATTAGTAAGCGATTTTATGGTATAAATAATGGGGGGTTTGTTTTGATTATTTTGGGTTTGGGTTTTTCTGACCCATCCCCGCCCCTGGAGGGATGTCAAAATATTTTCTGTACAAATCAAAATTATAGCACAAATGCTGTTTTAAATTAGAATTTTTTTTAATTGAGCAAATTTTAATATTTAACGCAACATGATGCAGTAAGATTCTTGAGTTCTCTCAATGTATTAATGTCCTAAGTTACATTGCTTTGTTTAGTCAGTGTGAATTTGTTCACTAGAAGCAAAAATTCCTGTTGAGAGAACAACACATTTTATGGCTTGCCAACTATCAATTTGCAATATCAGAACTTTCATTTTGTCACCATCCATTACTTTCATATGAAGTTAACTGTAATCTTTGCCTCTGAAGCAAGGCAGTACATTCAACTGTTTTGATTTAGACACAATCAACCTCAATTCTTAACACACAAACTTCAATAACGGTGACAATCAACTAACAAAAAGTTAAAAGTTGAGCTCCTAATATCACCACACAACAACTGACAAACAGTGGCAACAAAAATAGCAAACAATAAGCCTATAGCACTAACCACATAATTTATTCATGTTGCAATACATGCTGGGAACTCACAAAAGTGCCAAATTGTTCAATATGAAATTGTTCATTCATACAACTCTGTTAGACTAGATGGGACAAGATTTAGGGGAATGTTGTGGTCTAATGTGTCAAAAGTCAGTATCTGGTGTGGCCACCAGCTGCATTAATTACTGCAGTGCATTTCCTCCAAATGGACTGCACCAGATTTGCCAGTTCTTGCTGTGAGATGTTACTCCACTCTTCCACCAAGGCACTAGCAAGTTCCCGGACATTTTTGAGGGGAATGACCCTAGCCCTCACCCTCCGATCCAACAGGACCCAGATGTGTTCAATGGGATTGAGATCCGGGCTCTTCGCTGGCCATGGCAGAACACTGACATTCCTGTCTTGCAGGAAATCATGCACAGAATGAACAGTTGGCTGGTGGCATGCTGGAGGGTCATGTCAGGATGAGCCTGCAGGAAGGGTACCACATGAGGGAGGAGGATGTCTTCCCTGTTATGCACAGGTTTGCCTGCAATGACAACAAGCTCAATCCGATGATGCTGTGACACACTGCCCCAGACAATGATAGACCTTCCACCTCCAAATCGATCCCGCTCCAGAGTACAGGCCTCGGTGTAATGCCCATTCCTTCGACAATAAACGTGAGTCCAACCATCACCCCCGATGAGACAAAACATTGACTCGTCAGTAAAGAGCACTTTTTGCCAGTCCTGTCTTGTCCAGCAAAGGTGGGTTTGTGCCCATAGGCAACATCGTTGCCTGCTTTAAAACAGGCCTACAAGCCCTCTGTCAGCCTCTCTCAGCCTATTGCGGACAGTCTGAGCACTGATGGAGGGATTGTGCGTTCCTTGTGTAACTCGTGCAGTTGTTGTTGCCATCCTGTACCTGTCACGCAGGTATAATATTCGGATGTACCGATCCTGTGCAGGTGTTGTTGCATGGGGTCTGCCACTGCGGGGATGACCAGCTGTCCTTCCTGTCTCCCTGTAGTGCTGTCTTAGGCATCTCACAGTACGGACATTGCAATTTATTGCACAGGCTATATCTGCAGTCCTTATGCCTCCATGCAGCATGCCTAAGGCACATTCACGCAGATGAGTAGGGACCCTAGGCATCTTTCTTTTGGAGTTTTTCAGAGTCAGTAGAAAGGTCTCTTTAGGGTCCTAAGTTTTTATAACTTTAACCTTAATTGTCTACCGTCTGCAAGCTGTTAGTGTCTTAATGACCGTTCAACAGGTGCATGTTCATAAGTGGTTTATGGTTAATTGAACAAGCATAGAAAACATTGTTTGAACCCTTTAAAATAAAGGTCTGTTAAGAAATTTTGATTTTTACAGAATTATCTTTAAAATACAGTGTCCTGAAAAAGGGACATTTATTTTTTGCTGAGTTTAAATGCAAAGTAATTTACATTTTCAGTTTCTGTGACTCCAAAACCCCCATAAGCTGAATAAAATGCAATTAAATGTTTTTCAGTGTTGAGATTAACTTGTATTGAACCCAAACATTTCCTTTTGGATCAGTTTGAGAGGCGTTCAGGTGATTCCAGCAGATAGAGGCACAGAGTTTTCCAACTGGTTGTGCTTCACTATGGAATGGATTATTTCTTAGTTTATGGGCCTAACTTTAACCCAGTTGAGTCTTGATTCTTATTTTGTTGTGTGCCTGGACTAAACATTAAAAGGACATTTTCCTGTATCATCTGTGCCCTTGATTGACTAGCGTGTTGGAAGTCGGATCGGGTGACTTCACTTTAACAGCCACCAACCTGGATACAAGCATATTGCTGTAACAGCACAGAACTGGACTGCATAGACTGACGACAGTTCGTTGAAGCTCAAAGCTTTCTATGACACAGACCTCACAGGTTGCACCTAAGGTTTTTATTTTTTGTATTTTCTTTAGCTATTGTTATTTCTGGGCAGATTTATAAAATGTGGGTGTGATGCCAGGACAGAATATGCATCCCCACTAGTCATCTTTTGTTTCATGTTTTTGGATGCGCCTCACATTGTACACTGCAGTCTGTCAGGCAGGTGGTGCACCTGCGTAACCTGTTATACATGCAATTACAGCGCCCCATGGATTCATATCAATGTTGACAATTTTTTATTTGGTTTTAGAGGGGATGCTTTCCCCTTTGTAAGCACTGTTCCACCTCACACTCCAGTCCGGTCCTTATCAGTGTACTACTGAAAATTGGGGTGGTTGATTCCCTGCTGTTACATTTCAAAAGCTCTATGATTAAAGCTGAAAGTCTAGAACAAAGATCTAAAAGACCCAGCCATTTGATCAGGGGCATAGAGAGGGATGCTTATGGTTTGGGATAGATAGATAGATAGATAGATAGATAGATAGATAGATAGATAGATAGATAGATAGATAGATAGATAGATAGATAGATAGATAGATAGATAGATAGATAGAGAAACAGACAGACAGAGAGACAGACAGAGAGACAATGGTTTCACAAATCTCATGCCTGAAGCAGGCGCATGATGTCACACAAACATGTCGGCACTCAGGGAGATATACAAAGTATATCATTCATGATAAAATTATAAACATTCACTTTATTAAGTAATATCAATAAATTAGTTTGTTTCCACATTACATGATATTAAAGCTTGTTTAACAAACGCTTGCAGAAACAGATGGATAAAACATTATAATCTCTTTTGATAATCGTACACCTGAAGCACAAATGTTGGCGCTGCAGCATTGTTTAACAATTGGTTTGCTAGGAGACATCTCTAATGATTCAAACCCCTACTAAGCTAATGGGAGCGTTGCAGTTTTGTTTCCTTAAACGTCATCTTCCGAATATCAGGGAATTTAATGCATATCTCCAAATAGGAATATCCCACATCCAACTTGAATGGAATGCAGCATAACCGTGTACCCTGACGAAATTAAATTTATGGCAAGCAATATTTAAATCGCAAATTTTATTAGATTTTTCCAGGTATTATAGACCTCTTTGGTAGATTCATATGAAAAATTATGATTTTTGAATGTCTGTTCAGGAGACGTTCATTTCACAGTACAGTCATGCTACAGTTAAAATTAGACTTGCTTGATCATTAAGTGCCATTTCAAGTTCTAGCATTCGTGAGTCAATTGGTATTACTAGTTAGCTGCAGCATAATGTATGATTCCCAAAGGCATAGGGTGCCTTATTCATTGTGAAACTGTGTTTACTTAATGGCATGAATCTCAGTGAAGGCCTAAACTTTTAATGCACGGCCCGCCACTGAAGAATAGATAGACAAACTGATAGAAAGATAGACAGATATAATAGACAGACAGACCGACCAATAGACAGAAAAAAATTCAGAGACCACTGTAAAATGATCAGTTTCTCTGGATGTGTTTGAGTAAAATCAACATTTTTGTTTTATTCTATAAACTACTGACAACCTTTCTCCCAAATTCCAATAAAAATATTGTCATTTAGAGCAATTATTTGCAGAAAATGACAACTGGTTAAAATAAAAAAAATAAAAAAATACCATGTTTTCAGAAAAAAATAAAACTTTCTTCCTTCTGCTGTAGCATCTGGAGGAATCAATGAAGGATAATCATTAACTCAGCAGGTTCCGAACAAACAAGAACTTACTGTTAAAACTCCCCTAATTACTGCAATAGCGCCGACTAGTCTCCACAGCACAATGCGCTATTGACAAAGAGACAAGGAACTATTGACAGAGGATCCTCGTGGTGCTTTCTAAAAACCCCTGCACATGTGACACTCTGTGCTTCACCACGTGAGAAAAGGGCACGTGAAAAGTTGGCAACAGAGAATGTGTGTGTCTTCCAGTTAAAACCTAGAAATGTTTTATTCTTAAGAAAATACGTTTAATTTGTTGTGTATTTCTGATGTTAGATCAAAAATAGTTGAAACTTCTTTTAGAAGTTTGTAGAGTTCAAACTCTGAGGCCGTATATCTAACAGCCTCATAGTGTATATCCACTTTTAAGGGTACCAAATATACTTTTCTTGGTATCAAATTAAACCTTACGACTTGTCCTAGCTGAATATAAATATAAGATCACCTTAGAATTGTATTTCGGCTATGTTTACCATCTTTTGAGTCATTCAGCCCAAAATCTCTTACCATCATAAACACAGTCATAAACATGCAAATGAGCCTGACGGGACAAAGGAATCATTCTCCTGCCCAAAGGAAGGAGAATTTTACGACCCCCAAAGGAAGGCTCAGACAGGGCTGATTCTCACCAAATTCGTACTGAGAAGGAGAAATGAACCCCTTTTAATCCTATATATTCTATATATATATATATATATATATATATATATATATATATATATATATATATAATCCATGTGGTAAAAATATTGACATGTATCTAATGTGCCATCTCACAATTTCCCTTAAATGTTGCTTGATCTATGTTTTCTTGCAAACTCTAATGGGTTAATGTTTCAGACTTTGCATACTATGGTTAACCGAAATCATATGTGTGGCATATTTGGTCTCTATAACTTGGTATTTTGAAGATTGAAATGACTGTGTACATGATATGTCGATAACAACAACATAGTATTACAAGAATATTTTCTAGTTTCTTCATCGGCTACCACCCCTCGCAGAACAAAGGGCAATAAACCAAATTCCCACCTGAAACTTCCACTCTTCTTATTGGTGGAGCCAATGAGAGGTGGGACACGTTTTCTAAGGGCATAAATTGCACCAACAACGGACCTTCTCTTCTCTTCCTTTTCAACTCTTACTTCAACCCTCTTCTGCTGAACACTTCAACTCTTATCTTCTCGTCTTCTTGGCTGCTCCCAACCTCCCCACTTCACTTCTGGACCTCCCTTGGACTTCTCCCGGATCTCTTCAAGCCATCTTACATCTCTCTCTTCTCTTCTGCTGAACATTGCAACTTCTCGGAACAACCCTTCAACTCTCTCTCTTCAAGTGAGTTTCAACTCCACGCTCTGGAAACACAGAACCGAAATCCTCCGTCTCAAGAACGCCACAAGGACACGACATACACGTCTTGCTCAGCCACACTAAGGTCCATTTTGCAAGTATTATTTCATCTGAAATCCAAAACGCGTTAAAGTGTGTAATTCCATTTGCTGGCTCTTAAGGGTTAACTGTTGTAATAAGTTGCTATCCTTAATAATCTCTTTATTTTCCTTATTGCTTCTACTCTGTTTATTTTATGTTTATTTTATGTTACATGTTAAGTGTCTGTTTGTCAATTGTAGAGATATACCCTAGTTCCTTGTATTAAACCCAATTATATGCTTGATTGTCTGTTTGTTGATCATAAAACAAAGCCTCTTTAATGTGCGATTTTAAGCTACGAGCTGATATTATCAAAGTAAGTTAACGTGCTTTGATGAGTAAGCTTATAACTAAGAATAAACCTTCAAGAGAATTGATCAGGAATATTTAGCAAAGCTGTTCGCTGGACGAACTGACTGGTTGCGGTAGCCTACGGGTCAATTCCATTGAGGGTTTAATTAAATTAATATAGCCTGTCTGCATATAATGTATATTCCTAATTAATTATAATTCATTGTGTTTAATTATCTATATATATTTGAAGCAGACTCCTGGACTATATAAGCCCTTGAATGGCGTTTTTACATGTATTGGTATCCGGGTCAAATCTTATGATTAATCATTGATTACGATCATTGAAATTAATTATACATTTCCCCAAACCTGATCTGCATACACTACACTGCTCTGACAATGTTCCCCAACTCTGAGGATTGTTTTTTTACAACAGGACAAAGCTCCATGCCACACAGCCAGGTCAATCAAGGTGTGAATGGAGGAGCACCAGATCAAGACCCTGTCATGGCCAGCCATGATTTCTGAACACTTCCTAAGTGAAAACATTAGTTTTCTTTTTTTTTTTTTTTTAAATAAATATGAATTTGTTTTCTTTGTATTATTCAAGGCCTGAAAACAATGCTTTTTTTCTTTCTTTTTTTTTAACCAGTTGCTATTTTCTGCAAATAAATGCTCTAAATTACAATATATTTATTTGGAATTTGGGAGAAATGTTGTCAGTATAGACTAAAACAAAAATTTTCATTTTACTCAAACACATACCTATAAATAGTAAATGCAGAGAAACTGATAATTTTGCAGTGGTCTTTTTTTTTCCAGAGCGTACCTGTACATACATTTTGAGAGTAGTCTAGAGAATGGGGATTATCATGAAGGGTGCCTGTGTCCTTGAGCGAGACATTGCTTCAGGGGGGACTGTCCTCTTGATAAAAGTGTCTTCTAAATGATAGGCACATCTACACTGCTGTCTTTGTGTGTATGTGCCAAAACAAATTAAATTCAGGTGTGTGATAAAGCTTTGATCCTCAGAAGGGATTGATTTTGCTTAGAGTAAAGAGATTGTGAACTCTGAAAGACACATTTTCTTCATTCATTAAGGCTCTTGCTTTCTGTATGCCTTCTGAGAAGTTTAAACCTTTTGTTTTGAATCAGGGTGGTTCTGTCAAGATGTTATGAATATAACATCAGTATGGACAAAGATCTAACAATCTTGGAATACATTATGCAGAAATGTTTTTGGCAAGCCCTGTGTTCCATCAGCGGAGCCAATGACTGATGTTCATCGCAGTCAGACAGTTTTTTTGTGTCTGTTTGTCTGCATGTGTATCTCTAAGCCATCATTAAGGTCTGCTTGTGAAATAATAAGAAATGTTTTCAGCAGAAGGTGAAAGCTTAAAAACTAATGAAAGCATGGTTGAAAGGTGAAATCAGTCCTGGCAGAGTTTAAGTGCAGTTGCGCTGACTTCTGTCAGAGGCTGCGGCAGAACAAACTTCATCAAAAATCCAGAACCCCTTTAGTTTTATAGACATTTTATTCATGACCTCATAGTGTAATTTACTGATAGTGGTTTACGATCACAGCAGCCCCGAGGGCATTTGACTGCAGTTTGTACTGTCACTGCATGCAAAGGGCCCCACTGGAGATTTTCTCTTATCGTTTTTGATCTCCTTTCCAATTTACCCTCCCAACTCTCTCTAGCTTTCCATCTCTCTTTCTCTCTCTCTCTCTTGTAACTGGTTGGTGTGTTTTCAGGTCTGTGCCCCGAGGCAACTGTTCAGATCAGATTATGATGGTATAGTAGGGATAATCTGTACAGATCTTAGGGGATGGGACACATCAGGACCAACTGATACCATTAATGAACACTTCAGCTGATAGATCGTCTATGATGCATAACATAATGACTAAATGACATGCACACACACACACAAGGACATATGCCAGTAAACCAGTAAATGTGTTTCAGTCCATATGCATTTAAAGAGATAGTTCACCAAAAAAAATAAAAATAAAAATTATATATATATATATAATATTTTTGAATTTTTAAGTATATATATATATATATATATATATATATATATATATATATATATATATATATATATATTTACTTTAAAAATTAAAAAAATATTTCTATCTACTGTGGAACAAAACAGGAGATGTTTGGCAGAATGTTAGGAACCGACATCCTCAGTTACCATTCACTTTCATTGATTTGTTTTTTCTCTATACAATGAAATTGAATGGCGACTGAGGCTAACATTCTGCCTAACATCTCCTTTTGAGTTCCATAGAAAAAAAGTTACACAGGTTTGAAAAACATGTGGTTGAGTAAATAATATATATATATATTTTATAATTTCTTTTTTTTTTTTTTGGATGAACAACCCATTAAAAATAAGATGTTATCACTCTCATTTCCAACTTGGCTATACCTAAGCAAATATGTTGTCACACATAATTAGCCTTCAAAACAAAGTAAAACAGTTATTGTGCCCCTGTCCTGCTTGTTTATTTCAGATGATGATTGACAACTGTCATTTTAGATCAGTAATAGAAACAGACCAAGATCTTTCGGAGATGCTGTCTGTCACTGGATCCCCAGGAGACAGAGAGTACACACACACACACACCTAGACTTTAAGACAGTATATATAATTCACAGTGTGTGTAAAATTACATTTGCCCCAAAAATTGGAATGATGTCAACACTGAAAACACAAAAGAGATTTGCTATAATGAAGGGGAAAATTTAAAGGGATAGTTCAGCAAATTTTTCATTTAGTCTTTTACTCACCCTCATGTTGTTCCAAACATAACTTTTTTCCCCCAGGGAACACAAAGGGAGGTGTTAGGCAGACTGTTAGCCTCAGTCACCATTTACTTTAATTGTATGGAAGAAATATGCAATAAAAATGAATTGTGACAAAAACTAACATTCTGCCTAATATCTTTTTGTGTGCCATAGAAGAAAGCAAGCACAATAGAAGCTACAGCTATGACTTTAAATGTATTGTATGGCTTCAGAAGATCTTTTTCTCGATCCATTGGATCTCTCCCGCAGATCAAATGGACCACTTTTATGGTGCTTTTTTGTCCTTTTTGAGCTTGACAGCACCAGTACCAATTCACTCTCATTTTATGGAAAAGAGCAGCTTTCTGCTAAACATCTCCTGTTGTATTCCATATTGTAATATTGTATCAAGGATTGGTGGTGGTGTAGTGGGCTAAAGCGCATAACTGTTAATCAGAAGGTCGCTGGTTTGATCCCCACAGCCACCACCATTGTGTCCTTGCGTAAGGCACTTAACTCCAGGTTGCTCTGGGGGGATTGTTCCTGTAATAAGTGCTCTGTAAGTCGCTTTGGATAAAAGCGTCTGCCAAATGCTTAAATGTAAATGTTGACAGTATTTTTTATTTTATTTACTTTTTTGGGTGAACTATTCTTTTAAACCAATATTTGCAATACAATAAAACATTCTCTACCATGTACACAACACATCACAAACACAGTCCTAGACTGTAATAAAGCATTTAGTGTTGGGGGTCTGGGTAGCTCAGCGAGTATTGACACTAAATACCACCCCTGGAGTTGCGAGTTTGAATCCAAGGCACGCTGAGTGACTCCAGCGAGGTCTCCTAAGCAACCAAATTGGCCCGGATGCTAGTGAGGGTAGAGTCATATGGGATAACCTCCTCGTGGTCGCTATAATGTGGTTCGTTCTCTCGGTGGGGCAAGTGGTGAGTTGTACGTGAGAATAGCGTGGGCCTCCACACGTGCTACGTCTCCGCGGTAACGCGCTCAACAAGCCACGTGATAAGATGCGAGGATTGACGGTCTCAGATGCTTGGGCAACAGAGATTCGTCCTCCGCCACCCGGATTGAAGCGAGTCACTACGTGGGGACTTTGGGAATTGGGCATTCCAAATTGGGGAGAAAAGGGGATAAAGGAAAAAGTAAGCATTTAGTCACAGTGTATCAGCAATTTAAACTTTAAAGAGCTATAGTTTATGACAACCATATACAGAATATACTGCAAACACATGCATGCAGTACATACACATACACATACATGGTTCCTAGACTATAAGACAGCATTTGCTGGTCAAAGTGTATCAGCAAATCAGGCTTTAAAGCATTTCAGTTTATGACAACTATACTGAACACACTCCAGTCCATACACACATACACATCCTGTAACATTTTGCTGAGGTTCATAATGTATCCTGACACTTCCCAATAGCCAACCTCTTATCATCTAAAGGTCACTGTGAATCTTCCTACAGTTGTTTAGATTTGGAGTTTTGGCAAGATATCGTCTGACCTGCTTTTTTTAATCTTGCCAAAGGGTCCGTCAGAAACATCACAGACCCGTTCATCCTGCTCTTTTTTTCTTGTTCTTTTTTCCCCTGCTGCGTTGTCATGGTGATGTGATTATTGCCTACTAACAGGAGAGGAACATTATGTTGTGTTTTTTCTGTACAGTTTGAGCTGTGGGAGAGTCTCCTTTTATATCTTTTTAAAGACATGATTAGCTCACCTCAAACTGGAATGTATTTAATTCTCTTTTAATTTGCTGCATTACATTAAAGGGACAGTACACACCAAAATGGAAAATTCTGCCATTATTGAATCACCTACATGTTGTTCCAAACCCATATGACTTATTTTCTTTCTTGGAACACCGATGGAGATTTTGGGCAGAATTTAAATCTTATGGTGCGTTCACATACAACGCAAAAAAATGTTTGGCCTCACTGGATTAAATTTGTGTTTAAACTCACGTTCGCGCAAGTAACGTGAACCTACGAGTATTCCCCCTTCACTTCCGGAAAAGGACAGGAGGAGGGGCTTCTACGACAACTTATTTTTCTGCAATCAACCATGGCCGATATCACAATGATTGCTGCAATGTATCTGTTATGGAAGTCCCAGATACGTTGACGTTGTGTTACACAATTCCGGGTGCCCACACACAGACCACACACAACCATTTTCTCACCCATTTTTCCTGATTTCTTCTGCTACTACATCAGTATGTCAGTGACATCCAACAATCTCAATGCTGATAGTCTTTTGCGACAACACATCATGCGGATATTTCGCACATGTTGAAAAATGTCAATTTGCGCGAATGAAGTGATTTCGTGTTTCCACTTCGCGCCATCCACCGTGAATTTGCATCTATTTGCATCTTTGCATTGACTTTGTATGTAATCGTGCTGTGCGTAATGCTCAATTCGCATTGTATGTGAATGCACCATTAGTCTGAAACTAAGTGACTGATTATGCTTAAAATCTCCTTTTGTGTTTTATGAAAGAAGAAAGTCAAATAGGTTTGGAAACAACATAATGGTTAGCAAATTACAGAATTTTCATTTTTGGGTAAACTGTCCTTTTAAGGATGTTTTCATTTGTGCTTTACTTGGTCTCTGTTCAGATACATAATAAATTCATAGAGGATCCTGAAAAGACAGGTGAAATCCTCCAATACTGATAAAGCTTATGCATTTGCTCTTTGGGGTTGAGTGTGCCACATACACAAAGAATGACATGCATACAATGTGACGACCCTGCCTGCTGCCTCACTTCCCGACCCTCTCCATCTATCTCTCCACTTCAGTTACCTCTCCTCCAACCTCTCATTCTTTATCCTGCTTTTCTCATTTTATTGCCCCCTTTTACCCCCATTCCTCCTGTCTTTGGCCCCAGTTGCCCCCAGCCACAGCAGTGGTAGGGTGAATTGTGTGGGCTCGACCCCTCCTTTCACACTCGGGTGTACGTCGAGCGTTTCTGCTGTGAATGCCCCACACACTCAGAGTTCAGGTATATAGGAGCTCATTTATCAAAGTGTCAGTGGTGTTTCTGTGGTAAATTAGCCATGTCTCCTCTCTACTCTGGATTCCCTCTTATAAACCAGCCTTCAGGGAAACCATCCCTCTCTCTGCCTCTCCCTCGCTCTTTGTTTCTCTCCTGTGGACTGAGAAGGAGAGTAAGGGACAGGAAAAGGGAGAGAAAGAGGGACAGAGATTATTGGGTTTGTACTTAGTTTTCCACACTTGATCGGGCACACTGATGCTGTGTTGTGGATTTTGCTCACAAAGTCAGTCAGCCAGACCTCAATACAGAAACCACAACCTACACTAACATTCAGGGCTGTTTACAAGCATCCTTATTTCGGTTCTTCTTGGAGTCATGCAAACCAACGGACAACAATCTGCATTTTATGGTGGAAAGAAACTGTGAAATTGTACAAGACGTACATGATGTTCTTTATTTATTAACTTGATACAATGAAAGAAGTTTGGCTTCTTTCACTGAATGAATAAGTTTTAAGGCCAGAAACATACTTTAGGCAAGTACTGTGCACAGATTGAGGTAACATATCTCAGAACTTAAGAGGGCAATAGAGTTTCAAAAGTCATTAAACTGGATGATATTATTCAGGTAAGTTGCTATAAATATATTAACTTTGACTTACATGTTTAGGAATATTGTCTTATGCCATAAAAGTAGTTGACTGAAAGAGGAATCTCACCTCCAAAGCGGACAGTTAACATTAATGTCCACTAAAGCGCCCCTTGGGGCAACATTGAGAATGCAATGCATACTTGCGTTGTGTTTTGAATTGTGGTCTAACACATTTTGGAACGCAATTACGCATGAAATCGAGCTTGCGTCGCTAGAAACGCCTGCGTTCAAGTACTTGGGAAGAGTATGTTTCAGCCTTTCGAGTAAGGCATTAGAAACTACACAGAACATCCTAGCAACCCCACTGCAATGCCCTGGTAACCACCCACATCACCCTTGCAAATTGTTTGTGAGTCTTGCGTGAACAAGCACCACTTACATTTCTTCTATTTTTTTAAGAAAAGTAATACGTAGAAGGTATTTTAGTACTACAAAACACAACTTTGTTTTCTGCGTTTGAGACAACTGACTAGTTTCTGAAAGAAAGCCCTGAGTTTGCAGGTATGAATTGATTCTTAAGAATCTCTTAAGACATTTGTAAGTTAATGAGACCTGTGTGTGTGTGTGTGTGTGTCTGTGTGTGTGTGTGTGTGTGTGTGTGAGCAGCTTTAATTCCCTGGGGGACAATCTATCAGCGGAGGGAGAAAGTCAACATACAGCAAACCACCAGAATCAAAGCCAAACCTCTCAGTAACCCCTGAAAGATAAATAAATGACAATGGAATGTCCTTCAGTTATTTGGAGGTTTTACAAACGATGTAAGGAACATTTGCATGTGCGTTTTGTTAGGAGTGTAACATTTTGGCATACCTTCTGACATTCTTATTAAAGAAAATATGTTATACTGAGTTATTATAATGAAATCATAAGAAAGCATCTAGTAAATAGGATCAAATAAAAATAACCCAAAAAATATGGCACAACTTGCCCCATGTTAGGGGCAGGCCATTTCTAGACATTAAGATGCCCTAGGCAAAATGTATGTTTTACTCTTCTTTATAAGAAGGATGTGGAAAAGGGAAAAGAAGCTGTCTTTAACAGAGGGACACAAGTAACACAAGGGACTCAAGTCCCCTCATGTCACTCCCACCCCAGGGACATAAACTATGGAGAGAAAGAGAAAACGTGTAGTTCGGGTGCTTGAGTTGTGAGTAAAAGGATGCATGTGCCACAGGTGGGCACAGTGGATGCTTAGTAATAACTCAACGATTGCTGATTACAATTTCTTCACATAATCATCTCCGTTTGAGCTTCGGAGACGTCCAATTGTTTACGCAGCCAGCCGTGATGAAGATCCCCCACTGGGCTTAAAATTACGAATTTACCATCACTCACAATCTCTTAATGCAGACACAGTCTGGAAAAACACCAAATAATCAGTCAATTTATTTCAATGTACATTAAAGAGACAAATCATCACTGTATGTAACTACTAAAAGGGTGCACTTATAATAGAAGTCTATTGGGAAAGGCATTCTGGAGGGTTTAAAAGCTTCTATTATTATGCATTTGTTAATGTAAAGCATGCTGTCAATAAAGCTTAATTTGTAAGAAGTCAAGAACATCTTTTTAAAACAAATGGGCAAACGATGGCTGGGTTGATGGGCAAACTGGGGATGGATGGATGGATGGTTAAACTAGGAATGGATGGATGGACAATCTAGGGATAGATGGATGGATGGATGGATGGATGGATGGATGGATGGATGGATGCTTTGGCCATGTGTTACGTCGTGATCATGCTGGTCACATTATGTGACCACAGTATTGACAGCTTTTTTGATTATAATTGACACATCAGTTGTTGCTCACTTGCATTGTAGATGTGGTGTCTTTCCATGACATTCTTTGAAGATGATAGAAATTATACATTGAAATTAAGTATGAAGTGATGACTTGTTGCAGCTCAAAAAGCTGCTACAGTATATAAAAAGCACAGGATAACTTGCTGAACTTTTGACTTTGGCTGAATCGAATCATAAAAGTAATAAAAAATGCAGTAGCATCTGAATTGTACTTGTACTGTTGATTGCAAAACTTTCTAATGTTCATAGTTATTTACATTTCTGGGCTACCTGCTACATTTTTAGATTTGCTGTTGTAAAAGGCACTAACGCCTACCACCGAATTTTAATTAGCCCTTTCACATGACTCAACGTTGCATCAATGTTGCCCAATGCACTGAAGTGTTTAGAGAGAAGTATGCAATGTCTGTCTTTGCAATTACAGGTACAACTTTGCCCCTAAGTTTGTGATATTCACACATGAGTTTGCATCACTAACGATGTCTTTTAGAGCACAAAGCAACAATAATTGTTTCATATCTTGAATGCCTCACCATTTCTTATCATTTATGTATATTTAGCTTCTTGTTTTATTTATTTTTAACACTTTCTCGTCCTTTGTTTGCTGTCATCTAGAGTTTATTTGGTATGCTTTTCTCATAACTGCAACATGTCACATCACTTTAATAATAATAAAAAAGGTCCAACTTTGCCCAGGAGAAGGTCAAGCTGGTTGTTATCCAGCTTGAAATGAGACTTGACCTGTTGTGTTGAACTCATTAAAATTCACCAAGAGCATCCTGAGACAGTAAAGTTTTGTGAAGCCACAGTCCTTTTTTTCTTTTTGCATAAAATCAATTGGCATGATTTTCTGTTCTAAGCTTAAATACATGTTTTCTCTGTTTACAGTGTGTCCTTCCCACTGTCTTGCTACCTAGCAACCTAATAAAATCGCTCTTCCATGATGCAATCTACCACACTTTTCATGGGGAGGCCAAAGCGACGCATGGCTCTATGCATGCATTAATTGACACATTATTAATATTATCTATCCATGTCATATTATGAGTTTTAGTATTTTTTGTATTAGTATAGATATTTAAGGGTTAGTACAAAAAAACTTACATGTATTCACTTTTTCCAGTGTACAGTAGATAGATAGATTCTCTATCTTCAGGGTTGGCTTGGATTTGTCCTCTTTTGTTCACTTTATGGTGTCTGTAATGGCTCTCTGTTCTATTGTTACAGCAACATATCCAGCTCTGCACTCCCTTCTACTTAATATTTGAACATTTTGGACTGTGTGGATGCACAATACATTTTATTTATGTGAAACATTTAAAGTGATAACCTACTGGAAGATGGTCCTTTAATGTGAGCTCTGTAGGTTCAAATGGCCTTTTTTCAAAAGGGTTTTGTTTGTATTCAGTGCATGTGATAGTGAGAAAATGGAAAAACTAAGCATCAGTGAGCATGGCTATTCACCCCCACTGAAAGAACATGCAGATTGCATTCTCAAAGTGTGTGTGTGTGTGTGTGTGTGTGTGTGTGTGTGTGTGTGTGTGTGTGAGAGAGAGAGAGAGAGAGAGAGAGAGAGAGAGTGAGTGAGTTGTGTGTGAAATTGTGAATGTTCATACTGTATATGTGGGTGTATTATACAGTATGTTTATGTGATAGAAAGACTTTGAATTTGTTGGTTTCATGTAAGCATGTCCGTGCATCTGCATTCTATGCATAAGTGTATATCTGTGTGTGTGTGCACTATTTTCATGGAGCACGCAGGGTGTACAGCTCTCCCAGTGGACAGATCTTAGAGGTAGTGAGCAAGTAAAAACCAGGCTTAGTGGAGATCCAGGGGAGAGGGGGGGGGGGGTTTCTGACAACTCAGGCCCAGTGGGGAGTGAGGGACCTGGGCTAAAAGAGCAGAGAGAGGGAGGGTGGGAGTCTGGATCTCAGCTTTACTGGCATATAGACCAGCAATGCAGAGATGGATCTGACATAGGAATGAAAGAGGAATAAAAAGTGGAATGAGAAGTAGGCGAGGGAGTGAGGAATAGACATCATCAGTTTCTGATGCGATTCCTTTTTTCAGTCTTTCTCTCATATGTAGCCGCCTCATCCAGCACAATATGCAACTATTCAAAATATTGAATCGAGACTAAATGGATGCTTAAAAAAGAAATAGATAGGAAAAGAAAAAAGGGGAATGTGGATGGTAGATGTTTAAACAGCATTTACAGAAAGACGATTCATTGTAATTGGAGGGCAGAATTTAAGACCTGACCAAAATCCAGGGATTACAAATGTAAAGCATCTCACACACACACACACACACACACTATGGTGGGGACTTTCAATTGACTTCTATTGTTTTAAATTAAAATGTATATGATGTTTTATTATCCCATAACTCAACCATAAACCTAACCTTCACAGACAGAAGCCTTTTTGCAGTTTTTGCAGCTGGTCCCCACTATATTAGAGATTTTATCTCTAAGTGCAGCTGCATACAAACCAAACAGGAGAAATTAAATCAAACAAACATAAAAGAAAAACCAAAACATTTCCATAAAAGAGAATGCTCTGGATATCACTGCAACATTTGTGTGCACTAATTACAATTTATTCAATTAGTCTTAGTTCTTTTGACGTCTTTTTCAGCCCTCTGAAATTAGTGACATTTTCATTTGCAATATTTTCTCTTGATTCATTGTGAGTGTGAGTGTGAGCGTGCGCCAAAGTGAGAAATTAAGGACATGTTTGAATGCGATCATTAGCTCCCATTGAGTCAGTGTTGCATCAGTGTGACCACACGTTCCGAAAAATTTCTCTGCCTCTAGCCCAATATATATATATATATATATATATATATACACAAGTATCTTTGTGTGTGTATGAATTAGCAAATTTCTCACTCCATGATTGAATGACATAAAGAACCAGTTATTGCTTTGCCATTCTCATTGATATAATTTTAAAAAATGTAGGAACAAACAGCCCATATTTCAGAATTTTCAGTAAGTTCAGAAAACGTATGGGGTAAGCGCTCTTCACATGGAGGCTGAACCTCTTATTGAATAACCAGAGAAACCCAGCGGTCTTCTCGGATCACATGAGAGTTCAGCTGTAGACTCTGATGTGACACCTGCTGTGGTTTACTGCTAAACCACATTTACCATTACCACACCACAGTCAAAATAACAAGCTTCCAATGTGATTTCATCCACTGACACAGTACTAAATTCACCAGACTGCCACAAGCCACACAGCTGCAGAAATATGCAGAATCCATAACATATTACCTTCAGACTCACCTACAAATTCACCTTGGGCCTAATTGTCCTGAAATGAGATTTAAGGCAAGGAATCATTATGGAGCACCGTGAATACTCCTACATTTTAGAGAAATAATTGTTCATAGTTTTAACAGAAAAAGTACATGAGTACATGCTACAGTAAAAAACTTTTAATTGGTTAACTGGTTACATAACCGTATGCAGTGAAATATGATATTACTATTAACAAGACAACCTTTGTATTTTAACTGTAAAATATTTACAAATTATGTTTATTAGGATTTTTACAGTAAAGTTCTAAGAACTACAGCTCCCAATTTTTCAATGTCAATTTAACAGATTTTTTTTTACAGCTGAAAATCTATTATTAATATTATTATTATACTGCTATAGAGCGCAACAGTGTCCGCCCACTTTTTCAACTGTGTTGGTTCCGGATGTATTTTTCTCATTCATTTTTCCCCATTGACTTTTGACTTTAATTTGAAACAAAAAGTCTTTGAAAATCAGATAAAAAGACAAAAGGTACAACACTGTGTACTTACCATCTTTCACAAGGGCACGAACTACAATCCCATGAAGCATTGCGAATGACGTAATTGGATAAAATATTATGAAAATAAATACAACTATTGATATCATATTGTTGATTATAAGTATAGAAAATATATTTTGCATTTATTGCTAAATATTCCGATATATACAGAACAGATAAATAAATAGTTTGAGGGTGAAGGAAGACCGACTCTAATGCGTGACTCAGAGTGCGTCATGAAAGTGGGCTGTTTTTTCTAGGCTTTTTTGGGGGGGGTTACTTTACAGCAGTTCTCTGATTGGTGGATCTTTCACTGCTATACCATGGGTAGTGTAGTTGTTCACCAGGAATTCTGCTATTAAATGCGATTTTTAAACAATTAAGTTGTAATAAATAGAACTCAGGTCTTCAACAGATGCAAACTGCATCATGGATTAACAACCTTGGAGCTCAAGCTTTTGAAAGGTTTATAAGTTATTTTTTTAAATCAGTTCATCTATGGAAAAACTGAATGGGACATTTTCAATTCCGGAACTTGACTGTCGTGCGATCTGTTGTTTTTATAATGCTATTTTGACTAAATTGACTTTTATATGTCTTTATTTTTTCTTTTTCATGCTTAAAGTACTTTGAATTACTATTTTGTATAAAATGTGCTATATAAATTACTGGCAGCAGTGTTACTGGTAGTAGTTGTATTTTGCTATTGCACAAAATTGAGTTACTAGACAGTTAAAGACATTTATTCGCGGCCCTTGGCATGCAGGTAGGTTTTGCGAGATTGCCGTTTTGTTCAGGGTTAGACTCTGGAGTTTGATAATGAATTGTTTGTGCGGTTGTATGATTACAACTCCTGCTGATCTCCATGTTCTCCAACAGAGAGACACTTTGTAAATCTTTAGTACTGAGTTTTAAAAGATCTGACCTCAGCAGGGAGCCTGCTAAGGGTTAACAAAGGTAAGTCACAGAGAAAGAGCCGTAAGAAAGAGACAGAAAGTCCTTTTCGGTTTGATCTCTTGCCCCGTAGAGATATGTGGAATTGTGGGATAGCAACAGCCTTTTTCCCACATTTGTATCTCCATGGTAACGCCCCATGGGGAGGTGGATGGGTGGAGGTGAGCTAATCTCTTAGTCGATACGGACTAGAGATGTTACACACTCTCAACTAAACTCTGAGAGTGGGGTGAGTTAATCTATTCTCTCTTCCAACTCACTGAGCTGAGTGCGTGTGTTGTGTGTGTGTACGTGTAGGTGTGTACATGTTTTTGGCTAGGAAGGTGATTGATGTTTCCAAATTCATAATTATGTTAAAACTAAATGCTTTGCAGATTAAACGGTGTCATCTTCCATCTAGCAGTTAATCTACCATGGATGTTCAAACAGAAACAATTCAGTATACAGTATTTTCTAAAAGGAATTTCATATTTATAGACTTATTTCTCAAAACAAACTTGTAATGAAGAATATGGTTTACTCTCTGTGTAGAAAATCTGCTCAACTCAGTTTCTGGAAAAGATTTCACTCTTCCGGTCAACCCAAAACCAGATTACAGTACTGTCATAACATCATAGTGTTCGGGGGGCAACAGTGTCAAAGTCAAGAAGACAGAAAAAGACTCTCTCTTTTTGAAAGCGATAAGGTGTGGAAGATATTAAAGGGAAAGCTCACTAAAAAAATTAGAATTCTGTCATTATGTCCCCCCTCGTGTCGTTCCAAACCCTTATGGCTTGCTTCTTTGGGACACAAAAGATGATGTTAGGCAGAATGTTAGGGGGCCAGTGTTGGGTAAGTTACTTAAAAATAGTAATCCACTACAAATGTATCAAAAATTGTAATTAGATTACTTTACTAATTACTTAAAGTAATATAATAAAGTAATCACATTACTAATTAATTAAGTTATTTTAAGTTGTCTAACACTTTTCAGCTAAAAAGAAATTCAAAATAATAACTTGTGGTTTCAAGGCCATTCTTATTAAGAAGCTGTTTTCTTATAATCTTTTTAATTTCTATTCTTGATCAAGTCTCTGTATTTGTTTTATTCATGTTTGCTGTATGAGTTTATGTGCTAAGAAGCTAATATGAGACCATTTTTATGTTTGTAGAAGGACTTCGTGTTTTTCATTTACAGAGACCACTTCTGCCTTAGCGGATATTTCCTTTGTAACACTTTGTGCTCCGTGAAGCTTTGAGCAACTAATGGACGATACGCATCGCCTTTGTGGATCCAGTTCGGATTTAATACACAATTGGATCAGGGGCAGGTTTACAACTTCTGAGGCCCCAAGCAACCAACCAACCCGGGGCCCCATTTCGAAAATATTATTTAAAATATGACATAAAATGTATTTTAAATCATAATTTTAAATTCATCCTATCAGCCATTGTAGCCAAGCACCTTCCAAATGTTTAATAAAATAAAATTCTAGTTCAAGGTAATTAATGCATGTTTCCAGTTTTTTCAACAATACAGTGATAAAAAAAGCAATATTTACCTACATACATTTTTACAAAGCACTTTTGTGTGTGCAAAACCTACTACATCACTCTTTTTTTTCACATTTTGGAATTCAGTTGTTATTTATTATTATCAACTAACAATTATTGATTATTGTCCAGTTTTTCATTATAATACAGAAAGATACCGTATTATTATTAATATTATTATTACTTTGATAATTTGTTGTATACAAAATAATATTTTTCTGTCTTATTTACTTTACTTTCACCTGGATCTTATATTCTAATGCTGCAGTGTATTGTTCATCATGTTGCAAAAGGTTGTATTTTATGTAAGCACTATAGGCATCATTCATAACAGTAACCAGCCACAGTAAACATACAAGGCAAGCTGGCCCCTCAGCACAGAGCAGAAGCAGAAGGGAAAAAAACATCGCCATTTATCAAGCACTGAAACTTTGCTTGGTACAGAATAATCTGGAATAATGTTAAACATTGTAACATTCAACTCTTTGCAACCTGAACTTTTTCAAAACATTAAATCTTTGTGACACCTGTGCTAAAAACAGTCTAGACACAGCGCAACGAATGAAACAGAACGCAGGTGTTTCGACATGTGTTTTTGAGACCTGAAGTTATTTTTAACTTGACACAGTGTCTAAAAATGTGCCGGTCTTGCGTGAGACACTGAAGTAACAGCGAGACGCGATGCAGCAGTCAAGGACGTTCGTCCAGTGCGTGTTTGTATATGGGTTTATTTGGTAGTTTGAAAATGATTTCACATAAATTAACATTAGTAATTTTGCTGCCTTATTGTGTATTTGATTTAAAAATATTGAATGTGTGTGAGTGTTAACGGGTCCTCCTAAAAATCTTATTTTTTTTCTCTCTCCCCTTTTTCTACCCAATTTGGAATGCCCAATTTCCAATGCGCTCTAAGTCCTCATGGTGGTGTAGTGACTCAATCCGGGTGGTGGAGGACGAATCTCAGTTGCCTCCACATCTGAGACCTTCAAACCGCGCATCTTATCGTGTGGCTTATTGAGCGTGTTACCACGGAGACACAGCGTGTGGAGGCTTCACACTATTCTCAGAGGCATCCAAGCACAACTCACCGCATGCCCCACCGAGAGCGAACCACATTATAGTGACCACGAGGAAGTTACCCCACGTGACTCTACCCTCCCTAGCAACCGGGTCAATTTGGTTGCTTAGGAGACCTGGATGGAGTCAATCAGCACACCCTGGATTCGAACTCGCGACTCCAGGGGTGGTACCCAGGCCCCCCAAAGCGACGGTTATTACACTCAGCACCTCACATTTCTCTTTCACAAGGACTCTTTACAGACCCATAATTCATGTATTCCAAATAAATAGCAAATAGCACATAGAAATAAGCATAACCCTATAATGTATTTTAAAGCTACAATATGGTAACTTTTGTCCCTCTAGTGGTTAAAAAATGTAACTGTATGCGTCTTGTGGAAGAACATTGTTTTGGTCGCTTTCCCTTTTTGCTTGTAGACTCTGCTCTGTTCTGGGTTTCTTTGTTTTTACAACCAGTGATTTCCCAGAGGTTTGCCATTTTGAATGATCCATGGTCAATTTTTCTCATTCGTTGTGATGATAAACTTCCAGCTTCATGCTACTACCACACCATACACATGCTAGTAGCCGGATCTTATTTTCTCTGTGTATGAACAATGACGTCAACGCGAACGGGCAAATTACATATTTTTGCAATTTCCCACAAAATCCATCCAAACAGCTCGAAAATATTTATAATATAATATCATTATTCTAGGTTTATCAAAGTGTATTTGGGTAAAGACATGGTTTGGAAGATGGATTTTTGTTGCACTCGCTTAATAATAACATTTTGTTTAACCAAAAAGTTACATAGTATATTAAAGTAATTATATCTATTGAAAGTCAGTAAATGTAATCTGATTACAAGAATTTAAAATGTAAAGCATAACACCTCTATTCAATACAATGGCAGTGAAATATGCTTTCATGCAAGAGTATCAACTTGAAACATTTCCACAAGACTTCCAACAGAGAACACAGTCATGAGGGTGAGTAAATTATGACAGAATGTTAGTCTTTGGGTAAACTATTCCTTAAAAATGCTTTATGATTGAGTAAAACATTGTACCCATACAGTAACTCCACTGCTGGCTTCAATGAACAAAGTAAACATCTTAGATATGCTGCCATTCATTGGGCATGCAGCCATCATGAAAGTTTGCCAGTGATGAGGGAAAATTGCAGGTGCTGCCAAAAGCATTTTAAGGATATAAAATGCTATTTTAAAGCTCTCTCAGAACACAGATGTGGATATTTTTACCTTTCCTAAAAAACCTTTAAAGGTTTATTTTCATGTTGATCATAGGGGAGATCTCATATGTTGTGTGTCAGCTTGAGAAAAAAGTCTACAGTGCTTTAAATGAGTAATAACCTACCACAAACAGCCCATATTGCTTCTCACATACAAAACTAATCTGAAATGATTGACATTTAATTACCACACCAAAAGCTGACAAAAAATACAGAGAAGGCGAAAAGACCACAGTAAGAACAGGCAAGTAACCTGATAACCGATGTGACTCAGAGCTGAGACTGTAAGGTAGGTAGGTAGGTGTGTGTGTGTGTGTGTGTGTGTGTGTGTGTGTGTGTGTGCGCCAGAGACTTGTGTCAGCAGAGGGGCTGGCTGACAGAACGTCAGAGGCTGCAGATGAAGGGATGAGAAATGACAAGCTTGGCTGTGTCACGCTGGTCAAAAGCGCGTGAGGGAGATGTGAGCTCTGTAGATCAGATTAATCTTTACTCAGATGAGACGAAAGGGAAAAGTATCAAGACTGGGTATTTTTTCCCTTATAAGTTTGCTGCTGCTGTCCACTGAGCACAGAGATAGAGGACCAACAAATTCAGTTCATATTTGACTTATGTTGTACCTTTTGAACAGACATAATAAATAAATACATGAGTAAATACTTTAAGTATTAAAACACTTACTGAAAAGAACAGCTTAGACTATCTAGACTTGTTTATACTCGTTAAAGGGAAAGTGATTTACATGATTCATGTTGTTCCACACCAAAAGGAGATGTCTGGCAGAATGTTTGCCTCAATCGCTGTTTACATTCATTGTATGCATAAAAAGTGTTGATAAAAGCAGTAGTGTAGTCTAGGGAATATGCGAGCATAATTGTTTCAACCGAGGTGGGTTATTTGCTAACCATTCATATTTTCCATTTTGAGAAGAGGGTGGGAGTTTCTAGCATCTACAGTGAAATGCTGATGCAAAAAGTGATAGAGTCGTCATAATTTGTGCTGTAAATTTACTTCACGTCTAACCATGAACATATTTATGCATTGAAATGCAGCTTCTGCTATTAAACTGAAAAATATGGACTGCATCCGTGCTAGTTTTTGATGCTCTTTGCAGATGCTGGCAAAATTAACCGAGTTGTCCCATAATTAGGCTATATCAACTGTCAGATTTGTTCTGCCTTATACTGCTGTCAGTGGTCCTTTTTTCTCATCATATCCAATCATTTAAATTTATATTTCTTAGTAGGAAGACTATTTCACTACGAAATGCAGGTAAGCACATTATGCTGAACAGTTTTTTATATATTAGTTTAAGGATGTATTAGTTTAGTCTATTAATTGAAGTAATTATAGAAGTTTTATGAGAAATAAAAATAACATTTAATCAAACCAATTTAAATAGATATAATGTATAACATGGTAGCTTGATTATATATCAAGCTATGATATCATTGTTTTCAGTAGTGAACTGTACACCATGCCAGGAAGAAACTGTCTTACGCTGACACGCATTTTGTATGTTTATATAGAGCTACGATTACAACTGTCAATAAAAGCAAATTTTAAGATAAATATATATTTCTTATACATTTTACATCTGTATACATGACCTTTACAGACCGAGTGTGTGCGCCTGTGTAGGTTGGATGGTCCTTGATAAATACACAGTATGCCAACCTCTTCAGTTACCACTGGTAAGTAACATTACAGTATCCACTGCAGTTATCCACTAGCCCAAACGCAATTTTATCATTATCAACGTACTACAGCAAACAGTTACTGCAGAAGTTATCATTGATAATTAATTTAAATCTAACTTTAGATAAGTTAGCTAACGTTAGCTAAAGACGTTAGCTGTCAGACTCCATGTTTATGTTGACTGACATATCCGGCTCTTGTCATGAAAAACAATGCATAACATGTGTAACGTTATACAGCGGTGGCCAAAAATATTGGCACCCTTGGTAAATATGAGCAAAGAAGGCTGTGAAATACAATCTGCATTGTCTATCCTTAAGATCCTTCATTCAAGCAATTCACAAAAATCAAACCATTAATTTAACTAAAACAATTGAAATAGTGGAAATAACTCATTATAAAATAAACATTTTACTCCAAAACATGTTGGCCATAATTATAGGCACCCCTAGGAATTATTATGAGTAAAATATATCTGAAGTATATTCCCATTCATATTTAAAAACTGTTAGTGCACCTTGGTGACTAGGAACATTACATTTTTCACCCATGGCTTCCTTTTTCACAGGGGTATGAGGTAATACACAAGCAAAATTCCCTTAATCATCAATCACAGTGGGTTAGTGTAACCCAGGTGTTTTCTGCCCTTGTTCACTTCTCGCGGCTCCGCACTGTGTTCGCGTTGTCGCAAGACTCTGTGACAGTATCGCGAGACTTGACACACAGTTGCGTCATTTTCCTTTAAATATGGCCGCGCGCTGTTGTTTGGTGTGTGTGTGTGTGTGTGTGGGAGCCGGTGTGTTGAGCTGCTGCAGATGCCTCTACCATTCCATTGACTGCTGTTTGAGTGACTTAATGATACGGGAACTGGCCAGGTTCTGTATATGGATGGCGAGCCACTAGGCCCAAAACTGATGCTTTGGAGTGCATGCATCTGCCGGTGTGGTAGGAGGCGCTGCAGCTGCTTCGTTAGATACACCTGCACACACCTTTACACATATTCACACCTGCACACATTCATGTTTATTTCATGGACTATTCCATCATGGACTCATTGGACTTTGCCTGTTAAGAGTTGTGTGTCGTGAACTGCTGTGGCTTCAAGCACTGATTATCGACTGAATTCTGACATTGTTGTATGTTCATCAATAACTTTGAACTGAATATTATCTATGTGCACGTGTAAATATTGTAAATGTTTGTTGTCTTATCTGTCTAATACAATTCACAATTGCACTGCAGCCTTGAGTCTGTGTTCATTGAACTTCACCTCTTCCTCCTTGAGCTGAACTAAGATCTTCTGATACTGGTCCATTATTTTTACATACAATTGCAGCAATTATATATGCTACATAATTGTGGCGAGCCAGCCAGAGGAATTGGTGAGATTAATGTACATTTGAGGTATTGACTTGGGTTTATTGCAGTTCAGTAACAATAATGGATGTGTTTTTGAAACGTGGTATCAAATTACCAAATGCTGTGCTGTTGGAGGGCATAAAAGAACCAGAAAGTGATGAAGTCATTGAGTTTCTAAGCCAATATGGTTCAGTCAATGAGATTGAGAAATTTTCTGAGACTGAATCTGAGTATGATGGTGTGCTTATTGTTGAATTTACTAGTGGTGCAGCTTTGGAAGCGCTACGTCCCATTTTGCCGTACACATGGGTCTCGGCTAAAAAGACACATAGATGTTGCATTTTGGAGCTATCTTCTGTTTGTACAGATCACTTTGCTAAGGCTAAAACTATGTTGTATTTGTCTGATTTACAGAATTTAGCCAAATTAACTGGGGTGGATTACACTGAAGTGCTTAAAACAATGATGTCTCAGATTGGACTTTCGGTCTCCGAGCTCCGCTCTGAGCCTCATGTGGAAGATCCACCAAGTACTGAGATGCCCACGCTGCCAAAGCCATCAGTGAAGCTATTAACTCGGTTTCCACCAGTCATTCCTGTTTCCCTTGTGGACACTGCTGCTTTCAGGTCAGTCGCTGAGCCCCGCATTGATCCTTCTGATTCTATGCAGCCGGGGATGAGACATTCAACTGCCAGCATTGACGTCCATCCACCTGAGGTCCAGCGCTACGTAGTAGAGCACATTGTAAAAAATGAGGAGAGTGCAGTACATCACCAGAGGATCAGGGTTTTCTCAGGTCGACTTCCCAGACCTACTCATGAGTCTGACTATGACACCTGGCGGTCAGGAGTAGAACTGCTGTTGAAGGATCCATCTGTATCCGACCTCCATCGCTCTAGGAGGATAGTGGAGAGCCTCCTTCCTCCAGCAGCAGATATGGTCAAGCAATTGAGTTCCAGCACACTGCCTATAGTGTATCTAGACACTCTTGACTCTGCATATGCTACTGTGCAAGATGGGGATGAACTGTTTGCTAGATTCATGGACACATTTCAGGATGCCGGTGAGAAACCATCTGCCTACCTCCAACGGCTCCAGGTTGCCCTGAATTCTGCCATGAAAAGGGGAGGAGTCATAGAGTCTGAAGTAGATCGGCATTTGTTGAACCAGTTCTGTCGTGGATGCTGGGACAATTCTTTGATTGCTGAGCTCCAGCTAAAACAAAAGAAGACTTGTCCACCCACTTTTGCTGAGCTGTTGCTCCTCTTGTGCACTGAAGAGGACCGAGAGGCAGCAAAAGCACATCGAATGAAGCAATATCTGGGTTCTACATGGCAGAAAGTTACATCTCATGCCCAGTTTGCACGTGTTAATCCTGAAGATGGGGCCACCGTTACCGCTTTGGTTAACATCACCCAGCAACTGACTCAACAACTAGCTGATGTCCAGCGACAGTTAGCTATGCTAACGACCAGCCAGTCAAAGACCAGTGCTATCCCCAAGACTTCCACCTACAGTAAGCCACATGCCAGGGCCACCAATCAGCAGTTTTGTCGATCCACACCTACTCAGGCCAAACCTGGTTATTGTTTTCGGTGTGGTGAGGATGGCCACATCCGTCCCCAGTGTGAGAATGAACCCAATTCTTCCCTGGTTGCTCGTAAAAGGAAACAGTTCACTAGCAACCAACAAAACCCTTCCAACTCCGTCCATTTAAACTGAGTCTGGTTCCTGTTGTGGGACAGACAGGGGCCAGAAGGGATCAAATCCGTCCCAGGGAAAGAAAGAAGACTGTCAAGTGTGCAGAAGTGTCACAGCCCCAGATAAAGAATGCAAACATACAGATTCCAAAGGGCCTGGTGGGCTCAAAATGTTCTGCAGTCGTCCAGATTGCTGGACAGGACTATCATTGCCTTTTGGATACTGGCTCGCAGGTCACCACGATTCCAGTCTCTTTTTACAACCAGAGTCTTAGCAATCACCCTGTGAAGTCACTTTACAACTTACTCCAAGTAGAGGGTGCTGCTGGTCAATCAGTGCCATACCTGGGGTATGTAGAGATGACAATAGGCTTTCACAAAGAGTTCTTGGGAGAAGAATTTGATGTACCGACTCTTGCCTTGGTTGTACCTGATGGCCATCCTGAGGGTTCTTCATTTGTGCTTGTCAGCATGAATACTCTGGAGCCTTTATATGAGCGATACACTAGCAGTGACATCTCTAATTTTCAACCTACGGCCCAAGGGTACTGTGCAATCCTAAAGCTCCTACAACTGAAGCACCAACAAAGCCAGGTGGGTCGAGCAGGCACCGTGAATTTGTTGAGTGAGATACCAGTCATGATTCCTTCTGGTCAGACCATTGTTCTAGAAGGCTCGGCCAGAGTAGACAGTCCAACTACAGTTCAATGGGCTGTGATTGAACACCCCATATCACCTCTTCCAGGTGGGCTATAGCGTCCAGAGATGTCTCATCACACTTCCAATTCATGCTCCCTATAAGGTTCCTGTTCTCATTATGAAGGAGTCTGAACAAGATGTTCTCATTCCACCAATGACAGTAATTGCTGATATTGGCACATCACCTACCATCCTGGCCCAGCACACTGTAAATGCTTCTCCAGTCCAAGGAGGTTCCCACAGAAGTACTTTGGAGTTAAATTTTGGAGAATCACCTATCCCATCTGAATGGAAGGAGCGAGTAACATCCAAGCTCAACCAAATGCCTGAAGTGTTTTCTTACCAAGACCTTGATTTCGGCTGTACGAACCAAGTAAAACACCATATCAAGCTCCACGATGAAACCTCTTTCAAGCTTCGAGCTAGGCCTATCCATCCCCGCGATATTGAAGCTGTCCGAAGCCATTTGCGGGATCTGCTTGAAGCTGACATCATCCGGGAGTCAGAGTCACCATTTGCTTCTCCAATTGTGGTGGTTCGGAAGCGGAATGGCGATGTTAGGTTGTGCATTGATTATCGTAAATTAAATTTACAAACAGTGAAAGACGCCTATGCCCTGCCGAACCTTGAAGAGTCGTATTCAGCATTAGCGGGTTCCAGATGGTTCACGGTTCTGGATCTAAAGTCTGGATATTATCAGATTCAAATGAGTGAAGCCGATAAGGCTAAAACCGCATTTGTCACACCGCTGGGTTTCTGGGAATGGAATCGGATGCCGCAAGGCGTTACGAATGCTCCAAGTACATTCCAGAGACTTATGGAGAAGTGTATGAGTGATTTAAATCTCAAGGAAGCTCTTGTATTCTTAGATGACATCATTATCTTCTCTGACACATTAGAGGAACATGAGAAGCGTTTACTCAAAGTACTTACCCGTCTGAAGGAATTCGGCTTAAAGCTGTCCCCTGAAAAATGCAAATTTTTCCAGTCCAGTGTACGTTACCTTGGGCATGTCGTGTCCGAGAAGGGCGTTGAAACGGATCCTGAAAAAATATCCGCCCTCAAATCCTGGCCAGTCCCCCGAAATCTTAAAGAGCTAGGGTCCTTCTTAGGGTTTGCAGGATACTATCGGAGGTTCATCAAGGATTATGCCACCATAGTAAAACCTCTCAATGGCCTTACTAGAGGCTATGCACCCATCTGTCGGTCTATCAAAGATAAAAGTCCTGCTGGAAAGTTCCTGGACCCGAAGCAGTTCTTTGGGGAGAGATGGACGTCTGACTGTCAAGCTGCTTTTGACACAGTAATTTCTAAGCTAACCTCTGCTCCTGTTCTTGGGTTCGCCAATCCGAAGTTGCCCTACATCCTTCACACAGATGCCAGCATAATCGGATTGGGAGCCGTTCTATACCAAAAACAGGATGATCAACTCCGGGTTATCGCCTATGCCAGCCGAGGCTTATCGCAGAGTGAATCTCGATATCCGGCACACAAACTTGAGTTTCTGGCCTTAAAATGGAGTGTCACAGAGAAATTCCATGATTATCTCTATGGTGCTGACTTCATGGTTATTACGGACAACAATCCTCTTACATACGTGTTGACCTCAGCAAAATTGGATGCCACAAGCCACAAGCCACAAGCCACAAGCTAGCTGCGTTGTCAACGTATTCTTTTAAGATGCAGTACCGCGCTGGCAAACACAACTTTGATGCCGATGCTCTGTCCAGACGTTACCATGGAGAAGTGCCAAATAAGGCTACAAGCTGTGAAGAATGGGAACTTGTGAATCGCCTAGCGGGGCAACTGTGTGACCCCGGTGAAGCTGTAGAAATCTCCCCCGACATTGTGGTTGCTATTTGTCAGAGCAGTCTTGTCAGATCATGCTGTCCTGCTGACTACACTCAGCTTGATGTGACCTTAGTGGAGTCTCTTTCTGTCCATACTAATATTATTCCTGACTGTTTTGCCGAGGAAGAGTCGCATGGCCTTCCTGTTATTTCCCCTCTGACACACGCTGACCTGAAAGAGGAGCAGCATGCCGACCCAGCAATTCGAGAAATCATCTACCAGCTTGAGACAGGAGAAAAGGTTTCTTCCACTGTGCGAGAGGAACTTCCTGAGCTCCCATTGTTGTTATGGGAGTGGAATCGGTTGGAGCTGGAAGATGGAGTTTTATACCGGAGAAGACAGGACGAAGATAAACTTGTCCTTCAGCTTGTTCTGCCCCCAGTGTTGCGTTCTACCGTCCTGAAGAGTCTCCACAGTGATATGGGGCACATGGGCATAGAGCGAACCCTGGACTTGGTGCGGCAGCGGTTCTTCTGGCCAAAAATGGCCGCTAATGTTGAGAACTTCATCAAAACCTGTGGTCGGTGTATAAGACGTAAGGCTCTTCCTGAAAGGGCAGCTCCTTTAGTAAATATTCAAACCAGTCGTCCTTTGGAACTAGTATGTATGGATTTTCTAACCCTTGAGCCGGACAGCAGCAACACCAAGAACATCTTGGTACTTACTGATCACTTCACCAAATTTGCAGTCGCTATTCCAACTGCTGAACCAGAAGGCCAAAACTGTGGCAAAGTGTCTGTGGAACAACTTCATGGTTTGCTATGGCATTCCAGAACGCTTACATTCTGACCAAGGGCCAGACTTTGAGTCTAAGCTGATTAAAGAGCTCTGCGATGTAGCCGCATCAAGAAAACTCGGACCACGCCATACCATCCCAGGGGCAACCCTGTCGAAGTGCTTTAACCGGACGCTGTTAAACATGCTGGGAACTCTCGAGAGTAAGCAGAAAGCTAAGTGGAGGGAATACGTTAAACCTCTTGTTCATGCGTATAATTGCACACGGAATGAAGTAACGGGTTCACACCTTATGAACTCCTGTTTGGTCGATCGCCACGGCTCCCGGTTGACTTAGCTTGGGTTGCCAGTCCGTGATTCTCCATCTCCCTCGCACTCCCAGTATGTGAGGGATTTGAGATCACGTCTCGAGGAGAGCTACAAGCTTACATGTCAGAATGCTCAGAAGTCAGCTAAAAGGAACAAAAGTCGGTTCGATCAACGTGTAAAACCTGCAAGCTTGGATGTTGGTGACCGAGTACTGGTTCGGAATGTCACAATCCGAGGGAAACACAAGCTCGAAGACAAGTGGGAAATAGAGGTGTATGTGGTTGTGAAACGTGCCGGGGATCTTCCAGTTTACATTGTGAGACCAGAGACCAGGGGGGGACCTAATCGCACACTCCATCGTGATCTGCTCTTACCCTGTGGTTTATATTGGGATCTGATGTAGTACCCAGACGTTCAGGGCGGCAGCGTCAACCCCTTCAACGCCTTCAATATGCAGTATTGGGCAACCCATTAATTTCAGTCGTTCAAACTCTTTTTCATAGCATGTCTAATGTTTATACAGAGGCCCTTAGTTAAACCGTTGCAGCAGACTCTGTTCCTAAATTGTAATACTTCTGCAGTTCCTATGCAACGGGGACGTGCATGATTTGAGGGGGGAGGGTGTAACCCAGGTGTTTTCTGCCCTTGTTCACTTCTCGCGGCTCCGCACTGTGTTTGCGTTGTCGCAAGACTCTGTGACAGTATCGCGAGACTTGACACACAGTTGCGTCATTTTCCTTTAAATATGGCCGCGCGCTGTTGTTTGATGTGTGTGTGTGTGTGTGTGTGTGGGAGCCGGTGTGTTGAGCTGATGCAGATGCCTCTACCATTCCATTGACTGCTGTTTGAGTGACTTAATGATACGGGAACTGGCCAGGTTCTGTATATGGATGGCGAGCCACTAGGCCCAAAACTGATGCTTTGGAGTGCATGCATCTGCCGGTGTGGTAGGAGGCGCTGCAGCTGCTTTGCTAGATACACCTGCACACACCTTTACACATATTCACACCTGCACACATTCATGTTTATTTCATGGACTATTCCATCATGGACTCATTGGACTTTGCCTGTTAAGAGTTGTGTGTCGTGAACTGCTGCGGCTTCAAGCACTGATTATCGAATGAATTCTGACATTGTTGTATGTTCATCAATAACTTTGAACTGAATATTATCTATGTGCACATGTAAATATTGTAAATGTTTGTTGTCTTATCTGTCTAATACAATTCACAATTGCACTGCAGCCTTGAGTATGTGTTCATTGAACTTCACCTCTTCCTCCTTGAGCTGAACTAAGATCTTCTGATACTGGTCCATTATTTTTACATACAATTGCAGCAATTATATATGCTACATTAGACTAAAGAATATGTGGTGGCTGTGGCTCAGTTGGTAGAGTGGGTCGGCCACTAATTGCAGCATTGGTGGTTTGAGTCCCGGCCCACACGACTCCACATGCCGAAGTGTCCTTGGGCAAGAAACTGAACCACCAGTTGCTCCCAATGGCAGGCTAGCACCTTGCATTGCAGCTCTGCCGCCATTGGTGTATGAATGTGTGTGTGAATGGGTGAATAAGTCACAGTGTAAAGTGCTTTGAATACCGTTAATGTTAAAATGGCTCTAAATTAGTGCAGACCATTTAGTGTGGCAAAAGTTTGTTAAGCTTCACAAAATGGGGAGTGGCAATAAGAAAATAGCTTAAGCATTGAAAATACCCATTTCCACCATCAGGGCAATAATTAACAAGTTCCAGTCAACTGGAGATCTTAAGAAAAATGATGTGTGTCTATATTGTCACTACACACAGTGAGGAGGATGGTTCAAGTGGCCATACAATCTCCAAGGATCACAGCTGGAGAATTGCAGAAATTAGTTGGGTCTTGGGGTCAGAAAGTCTCAAAAAATATATCAGACATCACAAGTTGTTTGGAAGGGTTTCAAGAAAAAAAAGTCTCTGCTCTCATCCAACAACAAACTGAAGCGTCTTCATTTTGCCAGACACTACTGGAACTTCAAATATGACCAGGTTCTATGGACAGATGAAACAAAAAAAATGCTTTTTGGCAGCAAACACCAGAGACAAGTATACCCAATGCCCATGGTTAAATGTCCTGGATCTTTAATGTTGTGGTGCTGTTTTTCTACCAGAGGTCCTGGACATCTTGTTCAGATACATGGCATCACGGACTCTATGAAATACCAACAGAAAAAAAATCTAAACCTTGCTGTCTCTGCCAGAAAGTTTACAAAGTTTACAATTGTCCTGCTGGTTGGATCTTCCAGCAGGACAATGATCCAAAACAAACATCAAAATCAAAACAAAAATGGTTCACTGACAACAAAATCAAGGTTCTTCCATGGGCATCTCTGTCCCCTGACCTGAACCCAACAGAACTTTTGCGAGGTAAACTGAAGAGGATAGTCCACCAACATGGACTTCTGAATTTGAAGGATCTGGAGAGATTCCTGGAATGAGGAAAGGTCTCAGATCCCTTGCCAGGTGTTGTCCAACCTCATTAGGCATTATAAGAGAATACTCAGAGCTGTTATCTTGGCAAAGGGAGGTTACAAAAAGTATTGAATAAAAGCGTGCCAATAATTATGGCCAATGCGTTTTGGAGAAAACTATTTATTTAATAATTAAATATTTCCCGTTTCAAGGTAAAAAAAAAAAAAAAAAAATCACAAAAATCAAGAAAATTTTGTCAAGAAAAACAGTCTGCAGAATCTGTAGTACAGTAGTATATGCTCTTGCACCCACATTTTCATTATTTGGGCCAAGGTAAGGTACTGTATGTGGACTTATCTGAAGTATAAATAGTTACATTTAGAAATGGTAGAAACCAAGAAAATGGGCCCACCGCTGTGAATATTGTCATAACTTTAAAACATCCATAGAGCCACTGCAAACGTGATGAGATTGGGAAAAATTAAGCACTCTATAGCTCAATAGTTTAAAAATATTATTTCAAAGAACTTTTTATTCCCCCAACACGAAGATGTGAGGTTAAAATGCACATAAATGTATAAGGGATAGTGTGTATTTTAGGTGCTGTGACCAGTCAGATTTTCTTCACCCAGTTTCTCACCATTTTAATCACCTGTCAACCTTTGTGTAGAAGTACAAATAAACTATAGTTTCTCAATGAATATAAGGTCATGCAAGTATAATAATTACAGGGTAACACTTTACAATAAGGTTTTATTTGTTAACAGTAATTGCATAAGGTATCATGAAATAACAATGAGCAATTAAAATGGACAGTATTTATAAATCGTAATGTTATTTTATAAAAATAAAATTGTTTATTTTGGTTCATATTGCATTAATAAATGTTAATTTAACATACACAACTTTTAATGTTATTTGTTGTATTATTTATTGTTAGTTCATGTTAACCAATGTAGTTGTTAACAAAAACAATCATACTGTAAAGTGTTTACAATTAAAATAAGAAAATGTTCTTTAAAATACTTTAAAAGTATGTCACACTGAAGGACACTGCTGACAGTGCTTGAAATTTCATTTCAACTATGCACTTAACTATACAACAACATGAAAGAAAACAAAATGTTTGCCAAAACATGTGCAAAAGTAAAAAAAAATTTTTTTTAAAAGGGCCGGCTGTGGCTCAGTTTGTAGAGCGGGTCAGCCACTAATCGCAGGGTTGGTGGTTTGATTCCTGGCCCGCACGACTCCACATGCCGAAGTGTCGTTGGGCAAGACACAGAATCCCAAATTGCTCCCAATGGCAGCCTAGAGCCTTGAATGGGTGAATGAGTCACAGTGTAAAGCACTTTGAATACCGTTAAGGTTAAAAAAGGCGCTATATAAGTACAGACCATTTACCATTTTACAAATATAAATATATGCAAAGTATAAACATTTACCTCTAAGATAGCAGATTTTGCAGATAGGATAATTTGGCTACTTTGCAGATTCATTTCTCATATTTTCACTCTCTGTGAGTTTTCTGCGTCTGTATGTCAGCAGTGTCTGAAATTCTTACCCAGATTATTCTGGACAAAACGTGATGAACCCTATGAATTTTACAAGCAATATTTCAGTCTTTCAAGCCTCAAAGCAGTGGTGACTGAAGAGGTGGATACTGTGAATTTAAAGAAGCGCCACGTCTCCTTAACTGAACATGTAGTCAGTGAAACAAGGAAATAATATAGCTTTAATATTATCTGAATGAAGGTAATTGACAACTAATGTTCTCTTTATTTTCAGCTTCAACTGGGCTATTTACTGAAATTGAAGAATACCGAGTTAACCTAATGTAAGCCAAATGTACACATTAAAATTAGGTAGAATACAAATGATTAGATTTTGTTGCATTTACTCAATATAAATGATCTTTTTATGTTTTAATTTAAAAATAATATGTATTTTCAATACATTTTATAATATTTATCTTAAATGTAGATAAATCAATTTCGTGCAACCCATCACCTTAACAAAATTTACAAATAAAAAAAATACAAAATTGTGTGCAGTAAATGCTTACATTAGTGCAAGAACTTCTTACAGTATAATTTGCAGTATTGACAGTATACGCCATTTTATTGACAGAAAACCTTATGGTAGTTTCATATTTCACTGATCACATCTTTTGATTATTCATTGGATAAATATTACAGGCATTTTAATTTTATGTCAATATAGTTAGGTCATTTAAGTGTTTGTTTACTGCGATGACAACTGCACAATACAGTACTGTAATGTCAGTACTGTCATTCAACACCTCTTGAATTGACTGCGAATTGTTTGCTGAGAAATTAACTTCCAACTACTTGAGGTATCACCGTGGGATGGTTTTTAAACAATATTGAAGGAGTTCCCATCTATGTTGGGCACTTATTAGCTATTTTTCTTTATTATATAGTCATCAATTTAAAAAACTTTTTTTTATTACATTTTAGCTTTATAATGACATAAATTTTGAAATTATATTCTTGCCTACAAAATGTATTTAAAACATTTAAGCATACGCCTTCAGATCAAAAGATTTTTATGATCATGAGAAACATTTAATTCAACTGTTTCAAAACATCTGATCGGTAGTGTGTGTGTGTGTGTGTGTGTGTGTGTGTGTATATAGATGTTTCTATACAAGATGTTTCTCAAAAGCATTTGTCTTAAGATGGTTATTTATATCTTCAGCTTTAGTGTGTCAATAGGAAATATAAATGTTAGACTCCCAAACATTCCTTTTGCAAATAGAAAAGATTAGAACAGAAGAACAGGGAGCCCTGCAACAGATGTCATGGCCCCCACAAAGCCCCCCACTGAACATCATGTCAGTCTGAGATTGCATAACAAGACCGACGCAATTGAGACAGCCTAAACAGATAGAAGAACTGTGGCAAGTTCTCCAAAACTTGGAACATCCTATCAGCCAACAAACAAGAAAAACTGTGTCCAGGTGTAAGTAGGAGAATTGGTGCTGTTTTAAAGGCAAAGGTGGTCACACCAAATATTGATTTAGCTTTTATATTTACTGGACTTTGTATGACATTAAGTGATAAATGAAACTATTTATGTCATTATTTTTGAAGACATCCTAATAAAAAAAATCTCTATCACACATCATCACAATATACAGACCTAAAATGTAGGTGTTGCTCTAACACATTTTAGCACTCACAGATAAACTTGTCCATAGACATTCAGTCTAATTTTCCTTTCTTGCACCACCCTTGTTGTTTCATTGAATATCTTAGCATCTGAGTAAACTTGAAACTCAAAGCTCCCCTTTGCAATGATATAATACATTATATACAATAGACAAAATCATTTTCTGATGATTTGTTTTGCATGCTTTTCCTTCTGGATGGCATATTTTGTTCTGGACATCTAAGATATAACATTCAGCCAAGCAAGCTCACAGACAAGGAAACAATGTCTAATTTTTTTAGTGAACATCCTAAGGTAAAAGCAGATATAAGGTTTTAAGCTATTTGGGGCTTACAGCAGCAGTTATTGGAGCATAAATTAGACATTTGTCTTTGATGACTTCCAGAAATCGAGTTTAAATATTTTGAAACAATGGTTGTCTAAAAGGACATTTTTACATCCCTAATTAAAGCACAATAGCTGGTACTGAATGACCGAATTAACTAAAAAAGTATGATCAGTTTACAGCTTTGTTCTTCTTTGTACTTGTGATGATAGTACCAAAGCTATTCAAAAACTGTATTCAAGAATAGTCATGCTAGTATTTTAGTATGGTAAGCTAAATTAGGCAAACTCTATGCCAAAAGGTGTGTTTAAAGTGTAAATGCATCAAGGGTCTTAGTGTGCTTTTAATAGGCATTTGTGAGGATTGTGCATCCACATAAGTCTTAGTACTGTTGGAACAGTGCTGGAAGACCACAGAGACATGTTTTGCACAAACCTCACAAGCTTATTAGATAAGGATTTAGCTGCATAGCCATTAAGTATCTGAACACCAGTAACAGAAATGTGAAAATTTACAAAGGACCAATGAAGGACTTTTAGACTGGTGTAATGCGATAATGCTGTGTAATTTTCGGTCATTTCTTGGGAAAGGCAGACAGTAAAGCAGCACTACAGAAAACCAGCATAAGGAGAGGATTCATTTGAAGAGGTCTGAAACAGAGACGAGACGTAATGTAGTCGGGTTACGAAAGAAATGCTTTATGGGATTTAGTGGGAATTTCACGCTTTACCACATCAGCTGGTTCTGCCTGTGTTTCCTATGCCCCTCATCCCTTTTGTTCACATGGAGATTTTATGCACAAAATCATTTAATGTTAAGGAGAGGAAGCGAGTCATGTTTTCAGAACTTTCCCTCTTTCATTTTGTCCCTTTCTCTCTATCTCTCTATTCAAATTGCAGTGCATACACACATTAAGTGAACCATATTTTCAGACCTACTCACACTTTCTCTCTTTATCTCTTTCTCACCTAATTGCATGCACACATTAACATATATTTCCATTTGGCTAAAAGCAGTGGCTCTGTCTGCTGCAGAGTATCAAGAGAATGCTCCTGCATGTTTATGAGTGATGGAGACATGGGACATTTATGAACAGAAAATTACATTTTGTTCACATTGGATACAGAATGTTAATGGGGAGTTGATGTTACAAACTGTGTCTGTGCATGCGCAAATCTTTGGCATTATTTATTGACAGACAACTAAGACAGCCCTAAGAAATCCAGAATTTTCTCTGCCATCTCACGATCAGGGATTAGCCAAGTCTATGGGCAAGCACACACATACTCACAGAAACACACACTCAAAAATGCTCAAAAAACACTGAAAGTATGGCAAAGACCTCATATGCATGCAAGAACACGTTACATTAATTAACTATAGTAATTAGTCATCCCCGTTTAAGGTATGAAGTTACAGAGCGAGGGAGAGAGAGAGCAAGAGAGAGAGAGAGAGAAAGCCATCGACTGTGAAAGCAGAACTCAACTCACAGACACTCAGTCACCATGGGAACCACTGATGCGCCCGACAGGGGGTCACACATGATCAGGTCACCCCAGAGCCCCTTATCGACTCTTGCTGTTTACAGATTTCACTCTGTTTTTCCATCTCACATCCATGCAACAGGGGGCTGCACTGTTTTTATATAAAATAAATGACATTGTCCTCTAAAAGTAGAGAAGCCTTTGATTTTTCTGACTCCAATTCATTGTGGTCTCTCTTGATGAAATGTCCTGCAGAGTGATGTGGTGCTCTGATCTGGGACCAGCTGTTCAGTCTAAACATTATCAGAGAAACCACACGGCTGATCTTAGACCAGTGGACACAGGTAGTGACTAAAAACAGTGCTGCATGTGGTTGGAAAGAGAACAATGGCATTTCCTGTATTGATGCTGAAGCATTGAGCAAATTAAATGGACAAGCAAAAGGCCACTTGCATATCACACACAAACTACTTTGAGGAAGGGTGAAGAAAGAAAGATTTCTACATTTCTATCATTTAAAAGATCTAAATCTGTCAGTCTATAAACTGTATCATTGTCAATGAGAGCATGTCTTGTTTTCTGCCAGCTGTATAAGACCATAAACATTAAACTTTTGACCATGCTATACAGTTCATTCGTGATTGGAATTCCAGTTTTAATACAAGTATGCCCAGGGTCAGATTGGCCATTGGGAGGGTTGGGACTTTTCCCAGTGGGCTGCTAGCAGGGCGATGCTCATTATGAAAAATAAATAAATAAACCAAAATAGCCAATTAAATAAATAAATCACCTTTAAAATACCATATCATTATTGTAAAATATATTTCATTTTTAAATAAAAAACAGCCCGTATAATGCATCATTCTTGAATGTTTCATGAACCCAGCTTTGTCATCACTTAAAGGAGTAGGATCGAAGAAAGATAAAGGGGCTGTTTACACCGAACACATCCTTGACTAAAAAAAAAAGTAGATGCAATGTCACAAAGAGCAAAATGCAGGGGTCTCAAGACAAGTTTTTTTTAAGAGTTCAAGTTCTTTTTTACTTGAATGGCAAAAATGCGGCAATCCTGCACGAGAAGCTGAAAAAACAGCAAGACATGGTGGTCAAAGATATCCATGTAGTGCATGTTTACATAGAAAAACAATTGAAAAACAGTGCTGATGCAAAAATGCTCTCGGTGTGAACGTACATAAAAAGGATTCAAAGTTTACAGCTAGATATGCCGAAATACAACTACAATTTCACTGAGCTTCCCTACAAGTTCCTAACTGTGTCAGTTTTTCCACTTATGCATAATACAGTAAATAAATATCTGTGATGAAACCTTTGTCCAGTGGGTCGCAAATATCTAGAAATGACTGATAAAATTTTGTCTCGCAATCCAACCTAGTGCCACAATAAGAAGTCAATACCATGGCATAAATTAATACGGGCAAAAATTTCCCAGTTATTCTAAATATGAGGGTTAAAAAAATACACCCCTGTAATGAATTAGCCTCCTCTATTTGGTGTTTGTTTTCTTGACAAGTACCCGACACTGGTGTAAACCCACCACTTAATTGTTTATAAGCCTCTTTAGATGCAGATTCCTTTGCAGTATAATGATGGCTCAAGATCTTACCAGAGGTTCAGTGGCTCATAACTCCAGGGGTGTCCAATACGCCAGTGGTCCTCTCATGGCATTATCTTGCCTGTCCTGAGAGACTTGTCTAGCTTCTCACTCTCTCTCTTGTGATCTATCTTAGGACAGCACAGCTGATTTATTGATCATCCATGCAGGAACAGACAAGCCTACAAAGAATATATCGAACAAATGATTCTCAAGAAACAATTCTCAGATGTGATTCACGCCACAATGATTTTTAGCAAAAGTTTTAAATTCATATTGAAAAATAGGAAGGAAACTGAAGTAACAATAAACCGTATGGCTCGATGCCAAGACAGAGACACTAGCCATACTAGGTAGTGGTCCAATGTCTTAACGCATCTTCTCACTCAGTGGGAAAGGAACAAGACCGTCAAGCACCTGCCCAAGGGATTTGGTACAATGACACTAGCCAACTGGGTAGTGAATGTAAAGTTATTTTTATTTGTATAGAAAAAAACTGTAATATAGTAATGTCTAGGGATGCACCGATACCACTTTTTCTCTTCCAATCCGAATCCAATATCAGAAATCTCATCATCGGCCGATACCGATCCGATACCAGTGTTATTTTTTGCATAATCAGTTTATTGTGTGGAACTATTTGGGAGTACTCTTTAATATATAAAGAAACACAAACCTCTAACTACACATATCAATATAAATTTGTAGCTTATTAAGAAACACTTTATTATTAACTACTATACTGGATAATGTAGCAGCAAAATTAACAGTAATTCCAGTCACCGTTTTTTTTTTTTTTTTGCAAATTGTTCTCAACTTGTATCTGGACTCTTTTTTTGTTCAATTTAGTTGTAAGATAACTTAAATATTATTATCATTTGTAAACAAATAATAGTAATATATCTCAATCGTACACCTTTAACTTTTAAACCCTCACGCTTTTATTATGACATTCTGAACTCTCCAGGAAGTCCTGTATTATGTGTCTGTTTGTAGGCAAGTTCACAGTAGTTTAATTAGCTTCTTATTCAAATTCTGGTAAAATGCACCTCCAGTGCTGTTCTAAATGTATATTTGAGCTCCCACATTGTCAGCTACTGACACACCGTCAAAGTGATCGACTTAGGACGGAACACATTGTTATGACCAGGGACATATTATATTATTCTCTTCATAAATCTGGAACACATAAAGGTAAGTTTTACAGAATTGTAATGCTGCTTTTTTCATACAGTAAAAGCAATGACCAGTGGCTGTCAAGAACCAAAAAAAAAGATACGGAAAAAAGGCCCCATCAACTTAGACTATTCAACTGGTGCCCGATATTTCAAGTCTTCTGAAGCCATACAATAATTTTCAGATTCAAGAAATTGAATCTGTTATTCACTGATACTCTTCCAATTCGCTGTAGCTTATTTAAACTTGGCACATTGCAATTGTTTATGAGAAATGTGAGAACAAATATAAAATGATACTATAATAAAACATCTAAATTCATGGATGTTGTTAAATTTATTTTCATACTTTTAATAGCTAAAAAACTGTAGCTCTAAGCCAAATTAACAGCAGTCGATAAAGAGAGAAAGCTCTTGACAGTATGGGGCTACAAGACACTATCACAAAATGATAATTTTTTGGTAATCAGTCTCTGCTGAACTTCGGAGCATGTAAAACTGTATTAGTCTAATGCAGTGTTTCCCAACCAGTGTGCCAGAAAATTATCAAATTCCAACAAAAAAAAATGCATGAAAAAAAATTATTTTAGGGATCCAAACTCCTCACCTTTTGGAGAAATGTGCCATCTTGAAACCATTATTGGTCACTTTTGTGATTGTGAAGAGCAATGGTTAATGTGCGTGATATTTTATACACGTTAAGGGTCTTTCACGACTCGTGTCAAGTCTATGAATTGACGCCACTTTACACCAAAGTGTTTTTCACACACACGTTTTTGCTTCACCAATAATGTCTTTGAGAGTACTAAGCAACAAGAAATATTTAAAACTGTCCAAATTTGTGAAGAGACATTGAATAACTCATTTCTTTTAATTAAATATTACCTTATCATTTACAAATATCAGAGACCCCAGTTATTGAACTAATTTAAATTCACCAAGAAAACACTTAGACCTAAACCTAAATGAGCAATTTTATTACTTTCTGCTATCAAAGCACTGCAAGCTTTTTTTCACTCTTCCAAATACATGTTTTCAATGTTTATTGCATACACCTTCTGCTTTTTTACATGGCAAACTCGCAAACTCACCCCTCTGTGATGCATTCTGCGACTCTTGTCATGTGGAGGGCAATGTGGCGCTTGAGGCTGGCGTTGAACAGAGCATTGACACCTCGACTCAACTCATGTGAAATGCTCTTTACAATGACAAAAGAACATTACTGAAACTCAAAATTATAATACTTTGTCTATTATTATGGTCTTTTCTGATAAAAGCCATGCTCATCAGTTTAAATAGGCTACTGTAGTAAAATTATAACATATAGCTGTTTTGTGTTTATAATTCTTATACTGAAGTCAGTAGATTTATAGTCATGCAAGTTTTAATAAAGGAGAAGGTAAGAATGTTATTGAAACTCACTATTATTAGACTATTATTTTTGTCTTTTTGGATGAAATAATGCTCTGACAGAAGAAGACTATAGATCTGCTTTGTTCTTTTAATGCTTAAACACTATAAAATCTCTAGGTAGATTTCGGTCATGAACTACTCAAAATGATTCACTGACTCACTCATAGCACATAAGACGCTCATTTATTGCCACCTAGAGACATTTCCAGAAGGGGTCACTGAACTGATCAGGTAAATACAATTTAACAAATTTGTGAAACAGAAGCAAGCCTCACCAAAATACTCTTTATTTTGCAGCTAATTCTGCACAATTGTAAACTTGAATAAACTTGAATCACTAAAATAGCTGGAATTGGTGCTTTTAGCTTATTCTTTTAAAAATAAATATTCCCAGAAAATCTTTTTGTGGACCAGTGATTGTCTTACCTTTTTCACCCCTCATGAGTTGATATCTCTGTAATTTTTGTGGCATTGCAAGAACAAATCTACAAATTAGAAAAGAAGCTAATTTGTAGGTTTGTTAAATACCCATTTAGCACTCTTGCTACCTGTGACCTCACACAGTCTAGCCTACCTTTGTGACGTTTGCATAGCCGAATTTCAAACATTACAAGTAAACACGCTACTAAGACGGAAAGAAAACATGGACAGGTACTTGAAAAGGAAAAAATATTGACGATGGTTAGCCTATGTGGGATAGTTGTGTCCCGTATAATTTTTTAGTCGTAAAACGTGTGCCGTGGCAGAAAAAATGTTGGGAAACACTGGTCTAATGTTCTCTCAAATCTTAGTGAAAATTAAGTCATTATGTTAACATTAACATGTTCCCGGTGAAACTAAATATACTTTATTTCATATTCCAGCGTTACTCTCTCTGAACTGCATATGGTTTTTGTACCGCGTTTGGTTGACTGAGATAAGCCACAACACACATTAACACCTGCATTCACATTCACACACAACAATACATGCACACACGGAGATGGATGATGGCGGAGATTGGATTTTTGGGTCAGTGAGCAGGAAACAGAATGCATGAGTGTGACTGCAGTTCTGTCACAGTAGGTTATTTGGGTTCTAACGACTGTGTGTGTCCTGTGTAAACCTTATACGTGTGATTGATGCACACACACACGCCTAACAACTGCCAATTCAATTTGAAAACCCCATTTTAATAAAAAAAAAAAAAAAAAAAGGAATAAAGAGCCAGCAAGAGAGAGAATGAGGGAAAAGAAAGAAAGAAAGAAATTATTTCTGTTGTTTTTGCTGTCGAATCAAAACTCTCCCCCGAGAGTACAGATTTCTTGTCTTGTTTTCTGTCTCTGTGGTTAAATAAGATGTCATCGGTGGGACAGAAACGGATGTCACCGGAACCGATTATGTGAAACCTGCGTCAGACAACGGCCAGCAGCTCATCTCTACCCATTTAGATGTTTTTCGGAGTGTTTGTGCTCACGTTGTCGTAGTGTGAGAGCAGATGTGAAGGTGGTGGTGGTTTCACATTAAACAGCCGAAGAGAGAATAGACTGTTCCAGCCAGAGAGAAAGCACACCAGCACACCCGTGTGGCGATATAGTGTACTACAGCCACTATCACTTCACAAACACGTACGTTTACATTTTGAAACATTAAAGGAATAGTTCACCCAAAAATTTAAATTCTCTGATCATTAACGCACTCACCTTCATGCCATCCCAGATGTGTATGAATTTCTTTCTTCTGTAGAACACAAACAAAGATTCTTTGAAGAATATCTCAGCTTTGCATGTCCATATATTGCAAGTATAACAGGAGCCAGCTGATAGGTAACTGTGCGATGTGTATAAACCTCACTCTCCTGACCTCAAGAGGTGCATTAGCTGTAGCCTTCAGCCTCCTTGTTAGCGAACTCGCCTCCCATGCCGGAGACGCCGGTTCGAGTCCTGTACAGAGCTGGTAGAACAGGAGCGTCGCAATGGTGCCGTGACCCGGATGGGAGTGAGGTTTAGGGTGGTTTCTCACCCAAAATTATTGCATGGCTTCCGAAGACATATTAAACCACTGGAGTCATATATTAATTTTAAGATGCCTTTATATGATTTTTGGAGCTCTCATCACTTTCATTATATAGAACCACAGAGCTGAGATATTCTTATTTGATTCTTATCAATTTTCATTTTTGGGTTAACTATCCCTTAATGTATGGTATTAACACGGTACTCTAATGTCCATAAACCAGAAGGCATTGGTACTTTAAGTGCTTTCATGTACCATAAAAGCTGCACGTGCGATAGAAAACAGTAGGATTAATTCAAATATTTTGTTTTAGTTGATAGTAGACCCATATCCACTTCATCCTGTAATCATTTTGCTATCTGTGCTTAAATAATCATGATACTGTTTTACTGAGTGAAAAACCGCTTAAAAAATTGTCAAGAGCGTGAGTGACTAAATGATTTGGACAGCTGATAGAACCGTTTTGCTATCTATATCAAAAGAACCGATTCATCCGTGAATCAGGCATCACTAGTTCTCATTCTAAACAACAGACACGACGTGATTGATGCAATATTGTTAGGCAAAATATTTCACCTGCGTTCAGACAAGGACTTTCCAGTTTAAATTGTACTAGGGCACAGCAGGGAAGAGTTAAACCAGATGCGATCCAAAGCAAATTCTTGAGAGTTGGTTTTCAGTCGATGACAGTGTCTTATGACTCGCTTTTTAGAGTTAAGTTATTTGTAAGACATCATTAGATTCTGGACATATATCACTTCCTAGTATTTTTTTATATGAATTTAGTCTATTTTGTTTTATATAGCTTTTGTATTACATTTCAACCCTTTAGTCCTTTAGTGCCCTTGATCATTTCATATTACTGTAAATCCTATAATGTCTTCCATAACATGTGATTTTTTCCCCCACACTTAAAGTAAAAATGCTACACAATGCATCATGCAACACTTGAAAAATATCCAATCCAATAAACAAAAAATGCAAAGTTATTAAAGTAAAAGTGCTATGAAGGAAGAATTGCTTTTGCATAATGCATACAAAAGGTATAAATGAAACCAACCAAGCAGATTTTGTTTCTTTTTTTAATAATACTTTTACATATAAAGATCAGGTAAGTGTACAAGTTAAAACAAGAATGTATAAAACAACTTAAATGCAACATTAAATGGCACACAAATGTAGAAAAGAGCTTAAGTCTGGATGTGCAAAGCTACAGAACACAGGGATTAAGGTGCAAATCACAGAGACGTCAAACATACAATTATACATTTTCAGGCATAGAGCAGTTCATTTATAAAATGCACAAAAGAGATAAGAACAATCTAAAGAGATGACATTCTGAAAAAATGTCAAAGTGATATGAACAACGAACATTTTGGGAAATAATAATAATAAAAAAAACCCTGGCAAAACCTTTGTAGCTGCCAAAACATGCAGCCTGTGGGATAGGTTTTAAAAATGTTGAGGAAGAGTTGTATATGTTCCAAGTACGTTTATTTTAAGAAACTGGTGTTGAGTTACAAATATGACACATAGCAACTAAACGGCTTAAATGCTGTAGAGATGCATATGTTTATCATAATGCTTCAAAATAGGGAGCAGAAAGCAGATGGAAGACAAATCATGATCGAGATTTCTTCTCTTTCCTGTCAGATGGTGCTTCTGCTTTACACTTATTAACCTGTGACAAAATGAAGGGGAAAAACAGCAAGTTTAAAAGAAAGACAACCAAGTCATGTCAAAGTCTCATCAAGTTTATGCGTAAAATTTTTGAAAAATGTTTCAAAAACAATAACCACAATAATACACTATTAATCATATTGCGCACAGCTTTTATTAGTTACGATCAACTGTTGTTTGCTTATTATTTATGGTCACCTTCTTTTTGGACCACGAGTCAACAAATCTTTGGTGTGATGAAAGTTACTAGCACAAAGGTGCAGCTATAATTAAACAGCTAAAAAAAGCTCACTCACAGTTAGTTTCTAATTCAATTTCAATTTAGATGTGACCGAAAGTTGGTGAGCTGTTAACTCCATCCTTTTCCACCAGTTTTACCTATTCAGCCTGATTTAAGGACCGGATGCGAACATGATAAGTGAGCATTATCAGATTGACTGGGCAATCAGCCATCACAGCAACAGTGGGCAGACCCGTCTAATTTACACAATGTGACCTCAATGAGAATTGCAATGAGCTGAAGAGATGCAAGAGATGCAGCCTCCATCTTTTTGGATGGATGGACGGACGGACAGATAGATACTGGGATAGTGGGATATACTATACTTCATTGTGGACAAAACTCTGGGGGAATTGTTATCATTTGGATGTTATTACCTGTTCAGTTTTTGAAGCTTGATTCTGAACTAGATAGACTGTCTCTGGGGATGAGCAGGCTATGGTGCACAACAACAACAGACAGAGTGAAATGAAAGAGGACAGGAGGTATTACTGCTTGTCCTTTGGGTGTTCTTCTTTTTTCTCCATGTTCTCTTTCTCAATGAGAGAAATGAGTGTGTTACAATGCCTCTGCAGCTCCTAGCAGAGCAGACAAAACACATGGATGGAAACTATCACACCTTTCATCACCTCAGAAAAAGAGAAACAGTTATCAGCTAAACCCATATGCTCACAATTTCTCTCACACATCATACATGCATCTGCACCTACACACTTTCATATCATGACTTGATATGTGCTTATAGAGACTTGACATTCACATCATAAGGGTGATTCTCACAACACCTGTCAAGAAAGTGTCCTGGTCCTATTTTACTCCCAAATCATAAGAAACACATAATAAAATCAAAGCCTATTTTTAGGGCCATTAAGATGTTTAACATTGTGACATTATTTTCATGACAGTTATGTACATTTAACTCACAATTCTCATTAGCGCAACATGGAAAGCATGATATATTATTTAAATTGTAAAGTATTTATACATCATAGTAGTACTCCCTTGGTACTGCATTTCATTTGCACTATTTTCATTTGAATCTTAATGGTCCTAAATGTAGGCTTCATTTTCTTTATACAAAATATGATTTAATATATATTTGTATTGATTTGGGGTTAAATAGTATCAGGATATTTTCTGAGAATCATTCAATATAAGACAATAATGATTATACACTAATCCTAAACCTAAAATTAGTTCCTTTATTAGAACCTAATAAATTATTTCAATAAATAATGAATAAATTCTTATGATTAATAATTCATTAGTTCCTTTATTGTAATTTTTTTTTCTTGTGGAGACATCCTGAAAGTGTGGTTTGATTAGTTTTTTTTTTTTTTATGGTTCTAGGGATATTTTTCTTCATTCTGTCTAACACACGCACGCGCACACACACGTTTACTTTTAAATAAGGACATTTATTGTCTTTTCCATTTTTAATGAGGACATTCTATAGACTTCTATTGTTTTTATATAAAACTAATTATAAATACTACAGACTAACCCGAAGTAGAATTAGAATCAGAAAATGATTTATGAATTGTTTTGTCCCTAAACTATTGCCAGTGTTGGGGAGAAACAGCATACTTGTAACGGGATTACGTATTTAAAATACCAAATATGTGTAACTGTATTCCATTACAGTTACAGTTTAAATAATTGGTAATTAGAATACAGTTACATTCAAAAAGTATTTAGATTACTTTTCATTTGTTTCATTTAATATTTAGTCCTTTCAGATGGAAAATATTTATAAATATAAATGATGCGATCCAAAGTGCATTTGAACAGCGGTGAAACACTTTCTGATGATGTGTTACATTCATACGAGCAGACAGAGAAGTAAGTTTGAAGTACGTTTGAAGTAAGTTTGGAGCAGAAGAAATATAAATAAATCTTGTGTAAATTGTCAACTTTACGCTAAGCTAAAATGCTATTTTTAGCCATTTTACATGCACGTTACCAGGCACGATATTTTTTTATCAAGAATATTCACATTGGATCATAATTTCTTTTTTCTAGTAAGACCTTTGATATTAGGGCAAAAATCATATTCTTGATCATTGTATTGCTTTCCTGTAAAAATATAAAAAAATCCTTAAAACAAGATCAATTTGATTTATCTTGTTTTAGAAACAACATTTCATAAGATATTTAGGTTTTTCTAACATGTGTATTTTGTCTTAATGTACTGGCAGTGTTTTTATTAACAAAACAAGTAAAAAAAATCTACCAGTGCTGAAGAAGTAATCCAAAGTATTTAGAATACATTACTGACCTTAAGTAATCTAACAGAATACATTACAAATTACTGCATGTATTCTGTTTTGGAATACATTTCAAAAGTAACCCTCCCAACCCTGACTTTAGCCAAGTATACACACACACACACACACACACACACACACACCACACACACACACACACACACACACACACACCTGGATTTAATGAACCAGTCAAATCTGAACTGTGAGGTATTCCGTACACACTTAAACATATTCCCATCTTATGGAGCATGCAGACCAGAAACCTGTCCTGCTCCTGTACACAAACACAGATCAGAAAAGTTTCCATTTCTTTTAGGGTGCTTTCACACTAGCACTTTTGGTACACACCCAGGTTTGTTTGAAATCAAACATCGGTTTGTTTGGATGATGTGAACACCAACAAACCACACCTGGGTCTGGGGTACAGTTCATGAGAACTCTGGTACCGATTGCTGCTGTGAATGTAATCTGTAAACTGCAGAAGTGAATAGCTGTTGATGACGTATAATCTCAAGTATTTTGGTATAATGCATTTCTCATTTTGCTTTTGTCAAATAAATCACCTTCAAAGAACAGTTCACATCTTTGCACATTCAATGCATCCACGGCAGACAAACACATGTGTTGTTCTGTACATATAAAGGTTTCGTGGCATATCATAAGAGACAAACAACAATTTTACAACAATTTTCACAACATCGAAGCTAATGTCTTATCGAGTTGTTACCTAGTTACACTCACATAGATGTGAAAAGAGACTGGCGGGGAAGGGGAAAGTGATTTGATACACTAATAAATCACAATAATTATCTCTCTCTCACACACACACACACACACACACACACACACACACACACACACACACACACACACACACACACACACACACACACACACACACACACACACACACACACACACACACACACACACACACACACCTCTGTGTACTTCTTTACTTTGCTTGTGCCATACTGAATGCAAAGCTGGTAGAATGGAGCCTTGTAACACACTACCTACAAGTACACAAACCAGGGTTCATACAGCTGCTTCAAAGACAAATTCAAGGAATTTTCAAGCACATTTATATTTGTTTTCAGTGACTATGCTCAAGATGTCATTAAAACAAATTCTTTATTTGTTCATTTTAAATAAATAAAAAATATTAATTCAGTTAATTTATTTTTATAAAACACCACTTATTACAAGTACAACATATCTCAATGTGCATCTTTAACTACACATTCTCACAGTAACAATTCTTGGTTCATTCATGATGAAATTAAAAGTGCAATTGTAGTGTGCTCACTTACAACGCACTTCGCTTTCCAAAAAAAGTGAATAACTGGGTAAACAATAGCCAATATGACTCATGTACTGTGTTGCATGTTTTCTGAAGTCACACAACAGATTTATGAAATTGCAAATGGGTCATTCTCAGTTCAGTTTTTGACTACGCTGAGGGTACATTTTGTAACATGATGACATTCATTTGTATTCATAAACAACAACTTGGCTGTTGTTCTTTTATTATTTCCTTTTGTTTAACGAATGAAGCAAGTTAACACTAATGAGGGTTAAATGGGTTACAACACCAAATTTTGTGGGTTTATGACATCTGTTGCAGAGCTCCCAGTTCTTCAATTCTATTATATTGGCAAAAGGACTGTTTGGGAGTCTAACATTTATATTTCCTATTGAAACACTAAAGCTGAAGATATAAATATCCATCTTAAGACAAATGTTTTTGTGAAACATCTTATGTGCCTAAGGCCTTTGCACAGTACTGTATATTTTCTAAATAAAAAATTGCAAAACAGAGTTAAGCTAATTCATACCATTAAAGGTTAGGTTATAGAAAGATCACTTAAAAAAATTGCAATTTGTATGCTATTTCTTGACTAAAGAAGTCAGGGGACATGTTTGCCACATATTTTGATATTGACTCAAATGTCAAAAATAACCTATTTTGTGAGACACAAAGCTGTCTTTACACAAGGTGGCACTAGACGGCTCACAAAACTGAATCCTCCATTGATCTGCATTCAAATCTCAGAATGTTTTACATCTCAGCTAATTTTTTTCTCTCTGGAGCGTAATTTGTAATTAAAACTGATAGTTGCAAGGATTCATACTTGTAAAATATGCCACACGATGTTACTGTGATAAAGCTTTTTTACTTCACTGCATAAATACTGAGGATGCATAAATCATCAAAAGCAAGAAATCCTACAATAACCACACAACCATAATTTAGCAGCTATTTAAAAAAATCTTGCTTGTAAACACTGTAGTTAAATTCTATTCTGTTTATATTCAAGAAAAGTATGCTGTGTGGAGATTCTGATTTTAAATCACTATTATTGTAATTCCTACATAAAACAAATCTTGACCTTAACATCCAGGGCTTTCTTGATGCTGATGCGTCTCTGGATGCGTGCTTCACCTCGCTCTATCAGAGCCATAATTTTCTTGTTACAGCATTCCCAAAACACAGTTATAATTACATAATTGTAATCAGTTGACGCAGGTGTAAAAATTGTGAGTGGCTCATTCATGTGTGAGGTTTGTCTTGTACCAGAGTAATCCATGACCTCTTTGGGGGTCTTGCCCTCCACCTCTCTGGCGATGCTATCGGTGTCATCACGACTGTACTTCACATCCGCTTTAATAAACTGATTGAAATTACGTTTGATCCAGTATGTGAAACCCTGTTAACAAAACAAACTGCTTCTGCACTGCTCTGAAATTAGCACATTTATAATGTGTGTATGAATGTGTCAAAGAGTGATACTGTACTAGTAGATTCTCTTTTTCCTCAGCCTCTTCTGGTTAGAGGGGCTCAGCCTCATCCATTTTTGAATGCCGAATTTGGGATATCTGGATTCTGTGGAACCTACCATTTACAAACAAACACCTTCATTTCTACCAGACATACTGAAAAGCAAACACTAGAATAAATCATTTACAAATAGTAGAAGCTAAAGATTCTGTTGCATTTCAGAGCTTAAAAAAACTCACTAGACAAACATGAGGTGCTCACCTTGTATCCAATGGTTTGTCTGTAGTAGAGACTCAAAGAGACGTGGAGGAAAGAACTGAAATTCTTGGACATTGGGCTGCTTAGGAGGCCGATGTGCCTGCATGACACACAAACACACACACAATCTTAACTCTCCGCATGAGTAAACCTAAATGTACATATTTTGGTTTACATTTTGTGGGATACTTGGAGCCCTATTTTAAGAGCACTAGCGCCAAGCGCAGTGCTATGCTATAAGTCATAAGCGCAAAGTCAATGGGGGTGGCCATGAAGTTTTGGTGCAAGCATGTACTAAGTCTAGACGCAATTGGGTATGGCAAAATCGTGTGTGGAAGGCTCTAATTGGGTGAATTGCAATTTAAAGGAGCTGTAAGCGATTTTAGCTGTTCCACTTCCAAGAGACTGAACTGTTGAATTAGCCACTCCCCTCTTTCTAAAACCCTGCAGTCCAAAGAAAACAAATTAGCTTTATTGAGACAGACATAGTCCAGAAACTTTTTTTTTTTTAAAACAACAGCAGCAAAATAGCACCAACTGACAACTGTTTTGAACAACATGGCTTAAAATTGGCAGTAAGCCTCAATAATTTGCTGCATCTACAATACTATGAGAACACGCAAAATGATTGACAGGTCAAATTGTCTGCGGCCCGTATACACATTTTTATTTGCTCTTTACAGAGTCTAGCGCTGTCACAGAGACAGGTGAGATATCTTAAATCACTTATTTCAGTAATATCTTTCAGGGAGTAGGAAACATTTTTTTAATACCTTTCCATGAAAAAATTGCTTGCAGCACCTTTTAAATCTGAGGTTTTTCTCTGGTTATTACAGCATCTGCGTCCTATTATATAGTCCATTACCTGTCAAGCACCAGCAATATAAACAAAGACAGCACAATCATATAAGTTGGATGTGTAAATGGACTGTATGCAATGATTTAGAAGAATAGAAATATGGACTTAAATTATTTTGTGTATTCTGCTTCCTTATTAAATGGGGCTCCTTTTATATGCATGGAAAATGTGGTTCAGTATGTGGATGTAGGCTAAGTTACATTATAAAAATGTAAGTATTATGAATCATTTTTCTATTTTCTAAATTATATTTTCCATTTCTAAATTCAAATTACACTTTAAACCAAACTAAAATATAATCAAAATAATGAAGTTGTCAAAACAAAACAATCATACCAAATCCAAACTTTTTACTCTCTCAAAATTCTTCCACCAGCCCATTTTGCAGTGACATATAAATCACTCTTAAGACAACAGGTGGAAAAATACCAATACAAATGAGATCATAAATACAATTGTAAATATAAACATAATTATATTAATTATTGAAAAATAAAACATGTCCTATAGATAGTTTAACACAAATCTCATACATTTTTGTTTCATAAAAAGTTATTGTTCAGGATATAATTTGATGTTCCACTTTGTTTTCAGAGTTTGAACATGAACTTTATTACCACCTGCTGGTGGAATCTTAGAATTGCAAATGCAGGAACTTAATTTGGACTTTGCGCTGAAAACAGGCGTTCCATTGAAACGTCTTAGCGCAATGACCTTTTTCACAGGAAAATGGGAAATTGCGCTTTGTGCCACTTCATTACCATACAATACACTCCAGTTTGTGCGCATACACCCACAGTTAGTAAAAACACTCCCAAACACACCCACTTGTGCTTTGCTCAATTTTAGTCATTATTGGACTGGACTGTAAATCGCCTGCTGTAAGCAATGTTTCCATTATTATGCATAGTCCACCATTTTATTTTTGAGGTGTTGTGGACAGATTAAAGGACAGTATTTTTATGGAGTCTGTTGACGATTGTTTATGGTGGGGTGTTTGACAGACAATGGATTGCAGCTGTTGCAGAAGAAAATACTATTGGATGCAGATAATAATCTTACCATTATGCACTTTTAAAGTGACTCCAAGCACTCTGGTTACACTGAAGTGCATCATTCTGCGCCCAGTATGTGTATAAGTGGTGTTGTGCCCACTGTTGGAGTGTCTTCTCTTATGTCTCCTATTTATTTGTTGTGTATTTATCAGTTTTCCTGCTTTGTGTCCACATGTCCCTATTTTAAACACATACACTAACATGTTTAATTGTGATGTGATATGACTTTTCTGCCTCAGTGCTGTTGTATAGTAAGTAAATTGGCAGAGTTTTTATCTGTTTTGAATATTCAGTCGGTTCACATGGGCAGGTTCCAGGAGTGATAAAAGTTGAAACTTTAATCAAACTTTAAAGATTAATTATAACATTAATTTTCTTTTCTATTTAATTGTATGATATTCATTGCAATACAAAGATGTATTTGTTCCAAGCAGTAATTATTTTGCACACTTCAAAGCTTTATTACAAACTAGTTAATTTATAAATAAATCCAAATATGCTGTATCAGTTTATACAAGGATTCTTCACAACATTTTGGTTGATGCAGCATGCAAATAACGGTTTCACTTTGTGCTGGCTGTGTGACTATAAAGAACACGTATTGCAAGAAGTAGTTTTCATGCAAAATAAACTATATAATGTATATTATCTACATATTATATTCTTCACTCTGATTGCACTTACGAGCAAAATAAAAAAATGTGTTCCTAAGGTTGCCCATCACTGATTTACAACCTAGTTTAATGAATATACAGTTAAGTCAAACGTTTACATAAAACTTAGCCAAATACATTTAAACTCAGTTTTAAACCTGACATTTAATAGTAGAAAATATTGACTTGCTTTTAATAATAGCTTTTATTTCTTTCATCATATTCCCAGTGGGTCAGATGTTGACATACAATTTGTTAGTATTTAGTAGCATTGCCTATAAATTGTTTAACTTGGGTTAAACGTTTTGGGTAGCCTTCCACAAGCTTCTCAAAATAAGTTGCTGGAATTTTGGCCCATTCCTCCAGACAGAACTGGTGTAACTGAGTCAGGTTTGTAGGCCTCCTTGCTCACACACGCTTTTTCGGATTAAGGTCAGGGCTTTGTGAAGGCCACTACAATACCTTGACTTTGTTGTCCTTAAGCCATTTTACCACAAATTTGGAGGTATTCTTGGGGTCATTGTCCATTTGGAAGACCCATTTGCGACTTAGTTTTAACTTCCTGGCTGATGTCTTGAGATGTTGCATCAATATATCCACATAATTTTCCTTCATCATGATGCTGTCTATTTTGTTAAGTGCACCAGTCCCTCTTGCAGCAAAGCACCCCAACAACATGATGCTGCCACCCCCATGCTTCATGGTTGGTTCTTCAGCTTGCAAGCCTCACCTTTTTTCCTCCAAAGATAACGATGGTCATTATGGCCAAAGTTCAATTTTTGTTTCATCAGACCAGAGGACATTTCTCCAAAAAGTAAGATCTTTGTCCACATGTGCACTTGCAAACTGTAGTCTGGCTTTTATATGGCGGTTTTGGAGCATTGGCTTCTTCCTTGTTGAGCAGCCTTTCAGGGTATGTCGATTAGAACTTGTTTTACTGTGGATATAGATACTTGTTTACTTGTTTCCTCCAGCACATTCACAAGGTCCTTTGCTGTTGTTCTGGGATTGATTTGCACTTTTCACACCAAACTACATTCATTTCTAGGAGACAGAATGCATCTCCTTCTTGAGTGGTATGATAGCTGCGTGGTCCCATGGTGTTTATACTTGTGTACTATTGTTTGTACAGATGAACGTAGTACCTTAAGGCACTTGGAAATTGCTCCCAAGGATGAACCAGACTAGGAGGTCCACAATTCTTGGCAGAATTCTTTTGATTTTCCCATGATGTCAAGCAAAGAGGCACTGTATTTGAAGGTAGGCCTAAAAAACATCCACAATTACACCTGCAATTGACTCCAATTAGCCCATCAGAGGCTAATTGTCTAATTGCCTAAAGACTTGACATCATTTTCTGGAATGTTCCAAGCTGTTTAAAGGCACAGTTAACTTGAATGAATGTGAATGCAAACTTCTGACCCACAGGAATTGTGATATAGTCAATTAAAGGGGAAACAATCTGTCTGTAAACAACTGTTGGAAAAGTTACTTGTGTAATGCACAAAGTAGATGTCCAAAATGACTTGCCAAAACTATAGTTTACTAATATGAAATCTGTGGAGTGGTTAAAAAATGAGTTTTAATGACTTTAACCTAAGTTTATGTAAACTTCTGACTTCAACTGTATGACTTTAGGTTAAACTGCCTATAGATGATGACAAGTAGTTGAATGAAAGTGTCTTGTGCAAGGTGCCAGCTATCCACATATAAGAAGATGAATAACACACTTATCTGGTATTTAGCAGTTTCTTTTTTACCCTTATTGATGTTTTATATGACTTACAAAGCAATATTCACTCAAACAGTCCCTCTGGAGCAATCTAGGGTTAAGTGTCTCTCTCAACAGCACAGCGGTGACAGAATAGGGTGAAGAAGAATGTTCAGTTCATGAGGTCATTTTCTGAGTCAGCGTTTGAACCTGTAACCTTTGTGTTTCAAGCCAACTCTTTATCCATCACACTACCCCCAATAACTGATGATACAGCACTCTTCTGCTGAGTTACTCCAATATCTGAAAACTTTGATGTTTGATGAAAACACTGATCTGAGGGCATTATTTATTGTGTAGCAGGATGCATACACTCACATTTCATTATAGTATGGTTATTTAGTCATGGGTAGAGCTGACAAAAAATAATTTCAAAGTGTCTAAACTCTGTCTGTGTGTGTGTTACCTTCGGGGCTCTTGGTTCACTGACTCATAGTGCCTCTCTGAAGTAAGCATCTACAGCATAATTGGCCTTCCTCTCTCTCTTAGGAGGCTCAATCCATTCGATAAAACTTAGCTGCACAAATCACAAAGAGAGCACTTTAAAACATAAACACACCAATCACAAACCCTCAAATAACCTTTCTTGGTCTGTGGCATATGCAAGAGGATGGCTTTTAAAAAAACTCACAAATGCAGATACACTCTTATTTGAGCAGCATTACATACAAGGTTTGCATGTTAAATAGTACTGAAAAGTGTCACAGTATCCGAAATTTACTTCAGTACAGTATCATCAAGTTTCAGTACCAAACCTGGATGACAATGCATCACAGTTCAGCAGTTCAGGCAGTGTGACGTGAAACATAAAATGTAATGCGTTTGTTGATGGTTGAGATTCAGTAAATGTTTTTCAATGCAAAACTGACGTTTTAATTTTGTTTTATTTCCCTAAGAGGAAATGCATTGGTGCATTAATAACAAAAAAATATGAGATTTTTTTAATTATTAAAGGAATATTCTGAGTTCAATACAAGTTTAGCTCATTCAACAACATTTTTGGCATAATATTGATTACCAAAAAAAAATATTTTGACTTGCCCCTCCTGTAGATCCCAGAAAACTGGGTTACACTAAGGCACTTACAATGGAAGTAAATGGGGCCAATTTGTAAACGTTAAAATACTCACTATTTCAAAAGTATAGCCACAAGATGTAAACAATATGCATGTTAACATGATTGTAGTTGATAAAATCACTTTCTAACCTTTTCTGTGTAAAGTTTGTAAATTATGTATAGCTGTAAATTACATTTCAATTTTACAACTTCAATGCCATGACGGTGTAATGTCAACAAACCTGAAACTATAAAATTACTTTTAAAATGATGATTTAAACAACTTTACAGCTCAAATAATACATGAGTTTTAACAGAAGAATTTATGTAAGTGCTTGTACAAAATTATAAGTTTCACATTTTTGCCTTTAAACCCTCCAAATATTTGCCCCATTTGCTTCCATTGTAAGTGTCTCACTGTAAAAAAAAAAGATGGACGATTTGAAATTATTCAGCCACAAATGCTGTCGATTGATCTTAACTTGTATTGCACCAGGAATATTCCTTTAAATAATTATAATTATTAATATTGAATTACTGAATCTATTGACAACCCTAGTGTGCATGTAATCAGCCGCCTGAGGCTGTTTATTTGTTGCCTACGGTATTGATTAAGTATCCATACTGAGGTACCAGAGGCTGGTATCGTACGGAAGCCAACATTTTGGTATTGATCCCATCCTTTTATATACAACTATGAAACAAAATCAATTTCAAACTAGCAAGCTGCACACTGATACTAACTTTCTATTTCTCGCTGTAATCCTCTCCCTCAAATTTATAAAGGCTGGTCTCTGTGCCACTCGTGCACCATTCGTGTCCATCGTGAAGTTCCTCAGTGTGCTCTCTCCCAGGTTCTGCATGCGCACATTCATCTCGGCTGTCTGAGAGGAAAACAGCAAACAAACAGGGTTAAATGGGATCAAATTGAGTGCAGGACCATAAAAATCTCACAAGGAAATGGAAAATTTTGTAGCCAAAACAAAAGCTGTGTCCGTGCATCGAATAAATGACGAACTTATCGGCCGTTAAACAGTTTGTTCTTTAGGTATGAAGCTGAGCAGTATGAACAGATTCAAGAGATACTTCATACGGGAAAGTGGTCATTGTCCCATGACCCAAATATATAACGTAATAACAGCAACCGCTGGTTTTGTTAAACAAGCACCATTTAAGCACAAGGAACATCTTTCTTGGCAGAGCACATACAGTTGAATAGAGCCGCCCCAACTCGCGGTTGTCCACCGTTTTTACTATGACGCCTTCTCAGCTCCCGAGGCATTATGGCACTTCGATATCTCACCAAAAATAGTAGGTCATCTGAATCTCCATATGCATACTGCTTTGGCATCCTACATAGTAGGAAAGTGTGTGTATTCGGACGCAGTGTAAATCTAATTTCTAAATGTTGCAGTGAAATCTATCCAACTTTATTCTTCTCTGTCTAGAACAGTGTGTGTATTTGTGTATATGCACCCGTTCACCTTCTTGGCACCTCTCTCCAGAATGGTGTGGATATCTTCATCTGTGAGTTCACTGTCTTTAGAGGCGAATACGTGTGTTGCTCCATGTCAGATCATTTGCAGCATTTCATCCTTCCCCAGATTATTCTGCTGGTCGATAAGTCATCCTATGAACAGAACATAAAACACAGCTTATAGTAGATCAGAGTATTGACACAAGAACTATTACCTATATTTCTGCAAACGTGGAGTGGTGATGGTGTAGTGGTCTAAAGCACATAACTGGTAATCAGAAGGTCGCTGGTTCGATCCCCACAGACACCACCATTGTGTCCTTGAGCAAGGCACTTAACTCCAGGTTGCTCTGGGGAGACTGTCCCTGTAATATGTGCACTGTAAGTCGCTTTGGATAAAAGCGTCTGCCAAATGCATAAATGTAAATGTAAACGTATTATTACCAACTAGCTTATCAGACTATCACAAAGCAGAAATTGTGTGTTTGTATATATTGTGTATTAGTGTATCCTGCTGAATGACTATGGAGTCAAGGCGTAGTTTCATCTCCGCTCTCTTCCACCATGTTTTCTGTGATCAGCCTAAATACTTTAACTGGCTTCCTTTGCCCAATACGATGAGCACGGTCTTGAAACGTAACAAATTCAGCACAACAATACCCATTTAAACTTAAAAACAAGCATTCATAAACAAAGCGGTGATCTCCGCTTTTGAGATCCGCTATAGAGGCTCATGATCATAAACGTTATTGAACATAGTTTTGTGGGTTCGTGTGTGTGTTTCCCACCATGGCCTGCAGATCCACCTGTGGGTTCCAGTCTGAGTCGTAGACAATCACCACATCAGCTGTAGCCAAATTAATCCCAAACCCACCTGCCGGTGTGCTCAGCATGAAGATAAACTGCTGTTTGGAGCATTAAAAGCATCTATGACTTGCTAATGCACAAAAAAAGAGAGAGGAGAGAGAAATATAAATATACGTTAATAAAGATTTTTCATTTTATGTTTTTAAATGTGAATTTTAAAGCCGTATTAAATTGCATACTTTTTCTAGAAAACACACAGCAGCTTCAAAATTCACGTTTGAGGTATGAAAATGTGTAATTTATGTTGTACAAGAAAATAAGTAATGTTTACCACAGACCTTATTTTACTCATAAATTGAAAAACCCCATTGGAAAATCCCAAGGGAACTGTTGGGATTGCAAATTTAAGTGTCACTATAAGATTACGATGGCCCATGGTCTTTTACATTACATCACCTGATAAAATTACAGTAATATACAATCTAGCATTCAGGATGAGCACAGATAAATAATGCCTGTTTCTTTGTTCATTCTTGATAAGAATCAAACTGCGTGAATATGACTAGTTCTTGGGACCTCAAGCCTTTTTAGTGTTACTGTTTAACTAGATTAGGCATGCATGGGCTCACAAATCCTCAAGCCATTTATTAGCACTTATTTAGAGTAGGTCTATTTGAGCTCACATTGGGGGGTACATTTTCGCACCTCTGTTTCACTTCTGTGTGTAAGACCGATACAGAAAAGTACTGCCCACTGAATGCCTATAAAATACAATGTACGCCTCCCTTAGTTAGACTTGATGTCTGCCGCATAAGACTGCACATTCTGACCTGTAGACTGATGCCTCGTGATCTTCTACAATAAAGAATCCTGCTTTACCCAAGTCCCCTGGTCTTCTCTGAGAAGTTTCCAAAAGAACCCATGGTGAATTAAACTTCCGGGTTCACCTACATATCGGAGCTACACTTTTGTTAGGGCTGTTTTTCACAAACTGTTCCTTCAGGTTACAGTCTAACCTCTCCTCTCACTGCGGCTTCTGGGTCGCGTTTGCCGCAGTGAGAGGAGAGAAAAGATTATTTTAACCACGCAGCACACGCTGAACTCAGCGAAAAACATGAAAAGGAGCTATAAACCTATTTATCAACACAATCTTTTACAATAAATGCTTTTATATAAAATACTGTACTGAACTAACCCACTGACTGAAAAAAAAGACATCTTGATGCAAGTTAATCACGTAGTAACAGGCACGCACCACTTTCGTCATGTAAATTAAATTTCATGATGGTTAATTTTAAAATAGATTTCTATTACCCCCATGTCAGTTTTCCTATTTATTAATAGTAGTTCCTACAGTGGAAAAGGGGCCTTTTTATAGGACCAGTTATAAGATTGAACTAAAACTTCTATTAATCGGCCAAGTGGCACGATCATTGGTTGGTACCCATAATCTCAAATTGGCCAAAAAAAGGGCCTACGGTTATATAATTACTCATATTTGTGTGTCTCACATCTACATGTAACCACCAGAGTTCACATTCATCCCAGTACTGATCAGTGGTTTCCATGACTACCATGTTGGATAATCTATGTTTTATATAAACTCTGTTGAGATTCCATGTTAACTATCTTTATGTGCCTCATAATTTCCTGTCTTCCTCTTGGTTAATGTGTTTATTTCCGCCTTTGCCTTAGCTGTACTTTTCTTTTAACAGTGATATGTGTGTAAGCATTTAAGTGTATGTACGGTGGCCCAAAATGTATTAGGACACTTAAGCCATACTTAAAAATGTACTTTCTGAATTTCAATACATTAAATAAAATATCAAACCAAGCTGAATTTATCTTAAAGATAAACAATCACAGATTTCAAAAAAAAATTCACAAAAAGAGGTATTAAATGATTAAACAAATAAAGATTTTTAATTTACTCACCCTCGTTTTATTCCAAACCCCAATTATTATTGGAACACAAAAGGAGATGATCGGCAGTAGCAGTAGTCTTAGTTACCATTCACTTTCATTGCATCTTTGAAGTTGTTTTCAACCTGTATGACTTTCATTCCCACAATGAAAGTGAATGGTGACTGAGGCTGTGAATCTGTCTAACATCTCCTTTTGTGTTCTATGGGGGGGGAAATGAAAGTCATACAGGTTGAAAACAACTTTCAGCTTATTCAATGGTGACAGAAATTCCTTTATTGCGTGAACTATACTTTAAGTGAAAAAAAGCACTTTTTGGCCCCACTGTACAGTATACGTGTATGTTTATGTATTAGTGTGTATACCTCCCTGGCCTCGTGAGGAGTGTTGCCATCCAGTCTGCAGTACTCGTATCCTTTCCACATACAGTAATCTTCCGGAATATCCAACATATGTGTCATCTGGATGAATATTAACACTCTAGAACCTACACAAACACACACATCCAGACATGCATGCATACAAACATGAATCCCAATAGAGATCCATGATACAATATATCAGCTCAATGCACATACAGCCATTAAAGGGATAGTTCACCCCAAATCATTTTCTCACCCTTATGTTGTTCCAAACCTGTATGACTTTCTTTCTTGTGTAGAACACATAAGGAGATATTAGGCAGAATGTTTGTCTCAGTCACCGTTCACTTTCATTGTATGGCAACAAGATGCAATGCAAAAAAATGGTAATTGAGACAAACATAAGTCATACAGGTTTGAAATAATATGAGTGTAAGTTAATGATGACAGAATTTAATTTTTGCTCGAAGAAGTCAAGAAACACACTGCCAACCTTGCTCTTGCACTTTAGGCAGAAGTTTATCCAGAGCAACCATCTGGCCAGGTGTGTGTCGGTGGTGTACAGGTGACCAGGCTCCGCCCCGTCAAACAGATAAGGATGGTTGCAACATTTCCGGAGCTGCATCAGAATATTTACAAGCCGCATCTTGTCCATCTTTCCTGCGGAGTTCAGGAAGTCAATATACTTCCATCAGGATGCGTGTATACCTGTCAAAACAACAGGAAACAACCTCAATCACTTCCACTCATTGCCCTATAGACAGTGACCTGATCTGAGATATTCATTGCCATTAGCTGGTCACTGTTTCATTCTCTGATTTTTAATTCTTCCAAACATTTGACTTCATCACCCTGGCAAACACGCTGGAATGTTTGTTCGTTTTTTCAATTAACTTCCCCACACAGTGCATATATGACTATGTTTCATCATCCAGGATATGTACAGTATCAAACCAGATGGCTTACTTAAATTAAATTTAAACCCACACAAACTCATGGGAACACAAACACAATTCATTATAGTGTCTGCTGAATCTTCAGTGTGTCTTTTACAATGCACGTTTTTTTAGGTGAGTGAAAAATCTCCATTGTACACACATTGTTAGATGTTTTTCACAGGAAATATTGTTATGACTCTTCTGTTCAAGGGAATGTCTTACCATTCTCTCTGCATTTTACTGAGACCCAGGTAAATCTTCACCTCTTACTTAGGAGGAAGACTCCTCTCCACCTCCGCTTTGATACAACGCAGCAGGTAAGTACACAGAACATGAAAAAGCCACTTATCAGCTCCAGTGTCTCCATTATCAACAACAACAACAACAAAACCAACCTCAATGCTGAACAACACTAAAAAAAAATTATTTTTATTATCATTACTGGCACCTTGGCTTTTATTGTGTGTACTGATACTTTGGAAACATATGTAAACAATCAAGTACTCTGAAATTACATTTAAATTGAGAGAGAGAGAGAGAGAGACGCGAGTCAAGATAGTTTCATATGGCACCTCAAATGTTAAAATGTATCGTTAAATCCAGCCTGAAATTTTTTATTTTGGTTTGGCCTTTAATGTCATCCTCTAGTTTCTTAAATAATTTTTAAACAGAAGCCTAAAAAAAAAAATTCCATATAGATTATTACATGCCTAAAACATAAATGTCAGTGCACTACTCTAGCCTACGCAAAAAACAAACCCGTGTACTCACAGTTCACATCAACAATCAGAATGGTGATAAAAGAAATGTATCTCGTGGATGGGCTACAACAGCAGAAGACCACATCTGGCACTTGATTATGACCACAGTGTTCCTAATAAAGTGCTCAGTGAGTGTATATACAGTTAAAATTCATGGTTGTCTTTTTTGCTAATTTTCCACTGACCCACTATGGAGAACATCCCCCTTACTGGTGGCCACCAGGTAATTAACAGTTTGAGAACCCTGATCTATGCTGTTCACTTTCTTTTTCTGTTTCTAGGGTGTAAAATATGCATAAATACACTTCTTGTATCTGTGACAGATACAGCAAAATAATGCTTGTGTGAGTGAAAGATAAAACAGCATACAATATTGAAAAAAGTACGACTCACACTGGCAGACTTAAACACATCAGGCAGCAGAAAGTTCAAAAGCGACCAGAGCTCATGAAGATTATTCTGCAGAGGGGGTGCCAGTCAACAGGAGACGATTGGTTGTCTTAAGCTCACGTGCAATCTCTGACAACTGCCAGCCAGAGAGAGATAAAAGACAGAGAGAGAGACAGCAAGAAGAGAGAAGATAAATCTGATGCCTCTTCCCCTGTATCAGATCATTAAATCAACTCAGAAGTGTTTTTAGTCACTCTTGTATTAATTTGGTCTCAGTTGTTCAACTGGGTTTTGGTACCTTTGATTTCTCATTTTTTTATGCGATGGGCCTTGTCGATAACAAGATACCACAAGTTAAACTTCTTAAAAGAGACCAATTATAGCCCTTTTTACTAGATGTAATATAAGTCTCCGGTGTCCCTGGAATGTTTCAGTGACATTTCAGCTCAAAATACCCCACGGATCATTTATTATATCATGTTGTAAACGTCTCATTTTGGTGGAATCAAAAACACACACTGATTTCGGGTCTCTTTAAATGCAAATGAGCTTCTGCTCCCCTCCCCCTTTCAGGAAGAGGGCTGTGTCTTTACAGCTCGTGCTTTGGATATTACAGCAACAACAAATCAGAACTAATATGACTGGCAGCGTAAATACCGGAGTTCAGTCATATACAAAAGTTTAGGCACCCCTGACAATTTCCATGATTTTCCTTTATAAATAATTGGGTGTTTGGATCAGCAATTTCATTTTGATCTATCAAATAACTGAAGGACACAGTAACATTTCAGTAGTGAAATGAGGTTTATTGGATGAACAGAAAATGTGCAATATGCATCAAAACGAAATTAGACAGGTGCATAAATTTGGCACCCCAACAGAAATATCACATCAATATTTAGTTGAGCCTCCTTTAGCAGAAATAACAGCCTCTAGACGCTTCCTATAGCCTGTAATGACTGTCTGGATTCTGGATGAAGGTATTTTGGACCATTCCTCCTTGCAAAACATCTCCAGTTCAGTTAGGTTTGATGGTTGCCGAGCATGGACAGCCCGCTTCAAATCACCCCACAGATTTTCAATGATATTCAGGTCTGGGGAATGGGATGGCCATTCCAGAACATTGTACTTGTTCCTCTGCATAAATGCCAGAGTAGATTTTGAGCAGTGTTTTGGGTCGTTGTCTTGTTGAAACATCCAGCCCCGGTGTAACTTCAACTTTGTGACTGATTCCTCTACATTATTCTCAAGTATCTGCTGATATTGAGTGGAATCCATGCGACCCTCAACTTTAACAAGATTCCCAGTTCCGGCACTGGCCACACAGCATGATGGAACCTCCACCTAATTATACTGTGGGTAGCAAGTGTTTGTCTCGGAACGCTGTGTTCTTTTGCCACCATGCATAACGCCCATTGTTAGGACCAAATAACTCCATCTTTCTTTCATCAGTCCACAGCACCTTCTTCCAAAATGAAGCTGGCTTGTCCAAATGTGCGTTTGCATACCTCAAGCGACTCTTGTTTGTGGCGTGTGTGCAGAAAAGGCTTATTCCGCATACTTTCCCATACAGCTTCTCCTTGTGCAAAGTGCGCTGAATTGTTGAACGATGCACAGTGACACCATCTGCAGCAAGATGATGTTGTAGGTCTTTGGAGGTGGTCTGTGGGCTGTTTTTGACCATCCTCACCATCCTTCGCCTTTGCCTCTCCGATATTTTACTCGGCCTGCCAATTCTGGCCTTAACAAGAACTGTGCCTGTGGTCTTCCATTTCCTCACTATGTTCCTCACAGTGGACACTGACAGCTTAAATCTCTGCGATAGCTTTTTGTAGCCTTCCCCTAACCATAATGTTGAACAGTCTTTGTTTTCAGGTCATTTGAGAGTTGATTTGAGGCCCCCATGTTGCCACTCTTCAGAGGAGAGTGAAAAAGAACAACAACTTGTAATTGGCCACCTTAAATACCTTTTCTCATGATTGGATGCACCTGTCTATGAAGTTCAAGGCTTAATGAGCTCACCAAACCAATTGTGTGTTCCAATTAATCAGTGCTAGGTAGTTACAGGTATTCAAATCAACAAAATGACAAGGGTGCCCAAAATGTCTCATTTCTTTTTGATGCATATTGCACATTTTCTGTTCATCCAATAAACCTCATTTCACTACTGAAATATTACTGTCCTTCAGTTATTTGATAGATCAAAATGAAATTGCTGATCCAAACACCCAATTATTTATAAATGAAAATCATGGAAATTGTCAGAGGTGCTTAAACTTTTGCATATGCCTGTATGTATGAACCAGAGTCAGACACTGATGAAGGAGAGACTCCAGCAGAAGTCACAACCGTGAGAATGCACCAGGACGTTTCTGAATGGTTAATTGACACTACACAGCTGTGGTGAGTCAGTCTGTCAACCAACATCCCTCATGGTACTGATATGTTGTGCAGCACGGAAAAAAGTCGGACTGTTGCCCTGTCCCAAATGGCGCACTTCATGCGGACTTTCGGTCTCGTGGACTTAAATTGCGCGTGCTCGCTGAGTCTACGAGTCCGTAGGCCGTCCCATTTAGCATTTTAACGCTCTGAAGTGTGCTCAGCAGCGCCCCCTTTGTACCCTTGAAGCGGTCTTCCGCAAAGCCCGCATAGATCCAGGCTTCACGCACTTCAAGTACCCAGGAGTCCTTGCGAAAGGCCAATCAGACAACTGGTGTGAAGAGCGCTTTCGCTCACGGACACAGACAATTGATAACATGGCTGAGAAGAAAATATTTAAGTGTAAGTATCATTATGGTTTTTATGACTGTGTACATTTTACCAGTTGTTACCTACAGTTTATACAAACATTATGGTCATCGACCAGTGGTTGATGTCTCAAACATAGTAATAGCGCGCTGAATAATAGGCTGATCGCATAACGATTCATTATATAGAACCGAATGGCAGGGCTTTACTGAGTCATATGTAAGTGAAGTATGGATATTTAAACCTGTAAATTAAAAACGACATAAAAAAAACAAGGTACACATAAAAAATATAAAATACATATAAATATATGTATATAAAGAAAAAAGAAAATTAAACAGTAAATCAAATAATAATGACTTAATGCATTAACGACTTTTGACAAGTTATATGTTTATCTACAAAGTCAATAACATTTACTTGCTTGCTTACCCTTTCCTCCGTGCATAACATCAGCATTTGTATGCATGAAAAATAATCTTGTCTTCTACGACGTCGGAGCGTATAAATGTGATTTCTCTGCATGGCAAGCCATCTCGCAAACACAATAGTAAAAACAACAACAATAGGCAGCATATTTCCCCGAACCGAACCTGCAGCTCCTGTCCAGCAATAACCACGCTTCACGATCGAGTCTGTCCCAAAAATACTTCTCAATGCGCCCTTGTGGACTTGCGCGAGGGGCCCTATAAGTCTGCACTACATGACGTCACCGAAGTGTGGACTCTGAGGAAGTCCACAAGTCCGGAGTGTGCCATTTGGGACAGGGCCTGTGTGTAGATCACTCAGGAGCTATGATAATAGGGTGGAGTCTGTCACCAGTCGTGGGCGAGGCCTACTCTAACATGAAACGGAAACCATTCATTTTTAGACACATCAAGTATGAACGCAGCCTAAAACACACACACACACGTTTGTTTTCAAATCAAGGAAAAGGTGGAAACTTTCCATTGATTTCTGTTTTCATAATAAGCTAATGATATTCTCTATTCCTTAACCTAACCAATATTTTTTGGGGGGCATTTTCAGATTTACATTAAGGCATTATTTAGTATGTTTATTAATCTTTAAAATCATGAGTAGCCTACTGTTGGGGCCCCACAATATTCACAAGGTGATTAAAGGTTACAAATATAAAGCTAACTCTAATTATTTTAGTCTAACCCCACCCCTATCTCAAAAAAAGATTTTATTATGAATCAATCTTTCAATTTGGGCCCTTAATGTCCTCATATTTAGGTTTTGTCAGATTTAGCTAATTTTTAGGGATGATTTCCGCCAAACTATAGGAAAGTATGTACACTAACTAATTATGACTGATTAATAATAGCACAAGCATTATGTAGGATCTACTGGTAGGATGAAGGGAGGAGAAAGAGAATAGAAAGATAACCAGTGGGGAATAAGCTGCCTTACTCTTTCATCTTTATCCCCAATGAGACAGACTGCCTTCAGGGTGGACACCCAGCGCTTGAATTCATTCATCCAGTTATGCAGGGTAGATTTGGGCACTAAAACCATGTGGGGACCAGGAAAGTTCCTGTAGTGTTTCAGGTAGCCTAGCAACGCAATTGTCTGCAGGGTCTTACCCAAACCCTGAACCAATCAGAACAAACAAATCCAATGAATCACAATGACATCAACAAGAGACATTGCCCGAGACATTTTCCATTGTCATGAGTCTGTGGTTCCGCAATGACTCATATTCAACAGACTATTTCTGAAACCGTAAGTGTTCCTCTAAGAATTACAGTACGTCACATGGTTGCTTTTAAAGGTGATGTATGTAATTTATTCAAGTGTTAAAATACTTTTTCCTATGCCAGCTTATTATGCATAGACACTTGTAAGTAAACCGTTCATACTGTAGGCTGTTTCCCACAAAAAGTATAGACTGTGGAGCAATCAAAATATTGCTTTATTTGTTGGAACATCCAGACCAGCCCAACATACCAACATTGGATAAACCAATGGCATGAGTTTGGGGCTGGGACCGTTGTTTTTCCTCGACTTAAGGAAGACGTTGAAAGTGTTCAGTAAACCTGTATGAAAACAGCCATTATTTCATTATTTCAGATTACTACTACCACTATGAATGTCGTTGTATTTTTTTTAAATTACAAACATAAGTTCGGAGTACCTTGTTCAGCCTGCCATCCATCTCCCAAGGATATATAAGCAGCTGCTTCCCTCACACCAATGATGATTCTTCCAGCATCACTCCACCTCCTCATCTCCAACTTTATAATGCCTATAAAATATATTATTCATAATTGTCTTTCTATTTCTTGCTTTAGATAGTCCGGGGTCTCAGAGCTCAAGAACCAGTCCCATGCTCGAGCCTCTCCATTATGGACCGCATGCAAAATCAGTTTACCATTTTATCAGTTTAATATGCGCCAGGACTAACCAGTGAACTCGTAAAATAATTGTTGATGCCTGACACACATGACCTTGATGTTCTCAAATGTGGTGTAATACATTAGAGAGTGATAAATGAGAGTTGGTACCATTTCATCAGCCAGGATGCCATTGATGCTGTTCTCAGATAAGAGAAATCATCCAATTCAGGCCTCTGATCTGATAATCTCTCACCGCTCCATTCTTAACATCTATCAATATATCAAAACAGCGAATATCAATCAATATTATCTGATCATTGCTAGACATTAATCAGACAGGTGAATGAACTATAATAATTTAATTTGAGAATTGGTTGCTGGAAGAGGTGCTTAGACGTAACATCAAATTGTGTGGAATTTCAGAAATTTGCAAACATTACACTCTTTAAATAATTCATTTGTAATAACATTATTAACCATTTGTGTTAGGGACTGATAGCCTCAGTCACCATTTATTTTCATTGTAGGGAAAAAAATGTGCAAGAAAATGAATGGTGACTGAGGCTATCATTCTGCCTAACATCTCCCAACAGGTTTGAAATAACATTAGGGTAAGTCAATTATGATAGAATTTTCATTTTTGGGTGAACTATGCCTTTAAAATGGTTTGAATTATAAAATTATAAAATTATTAAGCACTGATTTATATATGAGGGAGACTCCTCGAGAACATTAGCAGCCTTCCTGCACTCCAAGAACAGTTCCTCATCTTCCTCCTGCTCTGTTCGACGATGGCAGTTACTGAAACACAAAACCACCGGCCAGAAATAAATCACACCGAATAACCATGATGACCCATGTCTGACCAACAGCCTAAGGACTAATCGCTAATCTCATGCATCTGAATGTGTAAGTGTGCATGTGTATGTGTGCACTGACTCAATCTCCAACAGACAGCAGGTTCTGTTTTTCATCTTGTTTGATTCAGGCTCTCCCCACTTTCACCTTCAGGAGTGAGGTGGGCGATTTGTGGCTGGCAGGCTGAATGAAATGAGCGAACAGCTCGGTCTGCTTCAGCAGGAATTCAAACCTGTTTGCACAGTCTTTTTTCTATAGTTCAGAGAGAGAAAGATGTGAAAATGACTACATCAAGCTGAATAATAAAGTTTTTTAACTTCATAATCAGTTTTGCATATAAGTTTTGAAGACTAGCCTGTTAGTTAGATATAAAAACACTTACACTTAAATTAACTGATTTTAGAGAATTTCAGATTGGCTTGTTTAAGGATCCGTCAATGTACACCTGCGTCAGGCATCTTGTGTAGTGTCTCGGGTGCGTTGAATCATACACATAAATGTTTTAGGTCACTGTGTCACGTTAAATATAGTTTAATACTTCGATCACAACTTGAGATCTCTTATTTGTACTTTACTCGAATTTGTGCTCCAAGTGTTTTGAACGCAAGAACACGCATGTCTGTGTTGTGCTGCTGCAGAATGGTTGTTTTCTTCACTGTATAAACTGCGTGTTGCCACACAGCTGAAGTTTCACTTACTGCCCTCTGGAGTAAACAGGTCATACTACAAGCTTGCATTTCTCAGGAATCTTCCTTATTACGGTCTGGGGGCATTGAGATTAATTGGATAAATTTTTTTAACGCGTAATTTTTTCTAAAATTAATCGCACCGAATTAACACGTTAAATCGACAGCCCTAATGTGTACACACAATTTTCTCTTCATAATCTGGGTCCACCAGGCTCTCCTTCACAGCTGCTTTAGGAGGAGGGACCCGAAGAAATGGAGGGTCCTCCTATAAGTACACATACACATATTAGATACAAAGATATGCAGAAAAATGTTTCAGATACCTCCTATATAAATGTATATATAGCCTGAGCTAGAGGTCGACCAATATATCAGTTTTGCCGATTAATTTGCCGGTTATCTGCAAAAATCCACACCGATAATTTTCCCCGTTGTGTCCGGTACTGGAGCGGCTGGGAAGGGCGTGCTGTTGTTATGAGTGCGGCCTCTAGAGGTGAAATAAAAACAATCCCTGATGCCTCTTGGTGGTTGTTTTGACACGTGAGACTGCAGGTTGAATGCAGCGGAGCACTGCATGGAACTGAACAATGCAGATGTAAAACACCAACAACTGAAAGGTATTTATACAATACATGTTGTCTTATCATTATAAAATAATAAATGTTTAGAATAGATGCTGCATTAATAGAGAACATCAGTATGATTGCAGACCAGGCTGAGAGGACGCTAACATTAAAGATAACCTCAAGCGGTTAGAACAATGTGACAAAAAAGCATGCAAGTCCTTCCCAAATGTTTAAATAAAATGTATTACCATATTTGCATTAGTTTATATCCAGTCACGTTTATGCTTTAGCCAGCTAAGTTGAATATTTAAAGGTAGTGAGAGATTTGAGAAAAATATCTTCATGCAGTCAAGACAAACGTATAAACAAATCAGAAATGGATCTGATTTTAATATAAAAAAAATTATCCTCACAATAATACGTATTTTTGTCATTTTGATTAGATAATCATAAAGTGATCGGTATGTGTGTGTCGAGTTTCCTTGAGAATTTAGAAACAAAATTATCACAGAATCTCACAGCAGCGTTAAAAAAAAGCATAAGACATTGCAATTCACTAGTTTGCCCTTATTTCACATTAAAGACCCCTCACCAGAAGTGAATTGTTAAGCCACTTGAAGTGAGTAGCCTTGCTTTGTTTTGTTTTTACACACGCCCGCGGCTATTTTTAGCCTTCACGCGGTGCGCTACTCACAAACAACATCTGTAAATGGCGCTCCCGCTGTGCCATAATAATAGTTTTGTAGGCTATATCTGTGCAAACTATTTAAAAATGGCGGAGTTATTCTGGATACTCCGTCTGGCGCGCAATGATGACGCAGTGAATAGTGACGATTCTCTCTGACCAATCAGCAGTCGGCATTGTTTTTACGTCACATTTTAGTATCGCCTCAGCCTGCTCAGAACCTCGCCGGAGGTGGTACGAAAAAAAGTACCCGAAAGCAGGTACAGGTCAGACATGGGGACTTGTGACTTGGTGACTTGG
>NC_068278.1:46241179-46251179 GCF_025860055.1 Xyrauchen texanus | reverse complement strand
TATAAGTACTACAGACATTGTTTCCAACTTTGTTGTTTGCACATTTGACGCAAAATGTCCTTACAAACTCTTACTTTTTTAAACCGGCAAATAAGCAGGAGTACTAATCATAATGTTAGAAAACCTCCCGTTTCCTTGACAACCAATGTAAATAATGAACACAGATGACCAGGAAGCTGCGTTCTTGAAATTACAATTTTGCTGTAAATCATTTAAAAATGTAAATTTAGTTCTGTAGTTCAGTAATACTGAGGTAAAAATGAGGTGTTTTATCCATTTAGCCTCAAATGTAAAAAGCCCCGTAACCACCCTTTCCCATACAAGTTGGGCAAAGATTGTTCAATGTACAAATTTATGGGTGAACCTGCAAACCACAGAGAGTACAGTAGCTGAAAAAGCCGTATTGGCATTTAACTTAAATTCCGAAGACGTCCAAGATGTGCCGGCTAATGTTGGATTTCACAGAGAATGCTACATGCTCTTCACCAACAAAGAACACATAAGAAGAGCACGTAAGAAGATAGAAAATGCAGCTAACAACAGTGAAGGTTTGTATCAAATGTATAATTTTTATATAAAACGTTTCATTTATATACGTTTAACCCCTTACTAGTCAGCCCCAATTTTGGCAAGTGATGCATTCATGACATCCCCAAAACAAAAAGGTTGCTGCTCAGAAGTCATTCTGAATATACACATAACCAACATATATTTAGAAAGCCAACCCTTGAGAGTTTACATTTCAAGACTCAAAATTAACCAGACTGTTATTAATATTGAGATATATAAGCTCAAACATAGAAACAAAAACAACAAATATTAAGAATATATTTATAAAATGTATAAAAATATTATGTGAATTTAGGATTGCAACTTATAACCACAACTAAAACATAGGGATTTTTTTAAAGACAATCATCCCGCACATCCTATTCAATATTCTATAATAAAATCAACTAATCGAATATTTAAAAATCGTGACTCATCCCTAATTAATATAGTATTTCAGTGCAAGTGGATGACATGACAAGTAGCAAAAGGCAGTGCAATATGTGTGTAAGTGGGGTCAAATGTTCATAGCAAATTTAAAAATAAAAAAAATAAACCAATGTAGCAGCATCATAGTGTAAACTACCAGTGTATTTGTGCAAGAGTCAATCAGCTGCCCTTAGGTTATTGGAGGGTGGGGGTGGAAGGAAGAGGCTCTCTATGATTCCCCTATAGAAAGTTAAGAGGATGGATTTGTGGGAGATGAGCCTTCCTCAACTGTGGGAGGAAGTGCAGAGGTTTTTGGACTTTCTTGGCCAGGTTCTGTTGGTGGTGTCGATAGATCAATATGGGTCATCTGTGATGTGGATACTAAGCAACTCCGTGAGCTTGACCTGCTCCATTCATGGTGCTGTTGATGTGATGATTGTCAACGATCACCTCTGTAGTCATTTGGGTGTGGAGAGATATGATGTTGTCCTGTCCGTGTCTGTGTGTTAGATAAACAACTGAATTATATTCAGATAAATAAACACAGAAAGCACACATTACTAGATAATTTTAAATCACATTTTTCATCTTGACATTTGTATTAAGATGCTAACCATCTTAAACGAGCTTGACAAGACTACTGCAGTTCTGACCACAAATAATTTTGTTAAATAGCTCAAAAACAGCCATCTTTAAATAAAATATTTTTCCACCATATTCCATCTTATACCTGTTCTGTTATGTAGGTGAAGCCCAACCACTGCCGTTCAATGATGAGTGTCTCCAAGGTCCGGATTCTGCGCTCTGCATTGGATGATGGCCCCGAACAAAGGAGAGCATCTCATCTACTCCCAGCTAGATGCCTAATATGCAGGAAGAATCAGTATGTTATTGACAGTCATAGAAAAAGGAGAAAAGAAAAGCTTTCAAAATGCGAGACACTGACAGCAGGTAACTTGCTTTTTGCGGCAGAGGACAAGATGGATGAGAGGGTTCTCATCCATATCCGAGGGAGAGTCCTTGTTGCCTCAGAGGCCATATGACGTAAAAGATGTCAAAAGTGTCAACCAGGCAAGGTGGCACATGTTTAAATCTGGGAAATGTCTCGAAAGGAGCCTTCCTCCAAATCAAGACTCCCTTCAGCAGCACATTCAGCGTGCCAACTACCAGGCTGCAATACACAGGTACATGACCAAGAAACAGAAAAAGAGAAAATGGTTTGCAGCTAATATGTCACTCTAAAGATAACAAAATTAGAAACATAAAGATAATAAACAAAATAGAAACATAAAACTGATACAGTAGGTTAATAGGCCAAAGTAATGTTTTCATATTTTTCATTCTACAGGAGAAGTCTGCAAAAACAACCTGACATACCCCCGCCGGTACAGCATGGATGGAGGGAGAATACCTGGTAGTGCACTGGATGACACTGCCCCCAGCACCAAAGAGTGTCTTACAGCTGGTGCACTGCCAATGCAAAACCCTTAAATGTGTGGGAGGGAACTGAACTTGCAAAAAGCATAAGCTACCATGCACAGAATTGTGTCATTGTAAACTGTGACAATCAACCATAAATGGCTTATATAACTCCATGACTACCACTACAAAGTTGATTTGAAATCATTTCTTTGTTTTGCTTTGCACTCTTTTTAGCTGATAATTAGTCTAGTTTACTTGTAGCTTAGGTAGCTTGCTATAAACCAATCCAACCTTGACATACCTGTCAAATTATTTCCTACTGTCTTCCCGTTTAAATATTTACCCGTAATTATCCCGTATTTGAATACTCTTTGCTTAGTTCATTGTGTATGTACCGAATGATTTGGATTAGCCTAAGCAACATACCGTTAGACCTAGCTTTACTGCTCCACTACCAACATTCTTTCGTGGCTACTGTTCTCATCAACAACAACGCATATATTCACGACGAAGTATAGCTTGCAGTCTTAAATACAACTTATATGAAAAGCATTAAGATATAGGGGCGTATAATCATTGTAAAACAAATCTTACCTTGACGTTGTCTTGCCGAGACACACCGGTCTCCCCAGGTTGGGTTGTAGACTCATTTGGCTTCAGACTGACGCGAGTCACGCGACGCCGATTCAACGAATAACGTGATTGGCCAAATCAATTCAACAAGGTAACAACACAAGCGTTGATTGGATCTCACTCCGGCCAACGTTTGTGATTAGCTAGCGAAATTAAATCTATTTTTATACTTTAATGTGCAACAATTGGCGTTGGAAACAATCGGTAATCTTTTTGTGAATTATTCATACAGACAAATAAAAAAATGAGCCACACAGCTGCTGGGTAACTATCAAATCAGAAACTAAACGAGATAGACGGACTCGGCCCACCGCCTAGTAAGGGCGCTTACACCTAAGCTAAATTATGTCTAACACCGGTGTCTAATTTCAGTAAGCATGGGGAGAGCGGCATAAAAAGGCAGCAGTCACAGAGCTGAGAGAGTGACACACGTCAGTCTAGTGTTGGCGCATAGAAGAATTGAGAAACTTTATAAAATTGATTGTAAACATTGTTGTGGCCATTAAAAGCCTTACCTGGAACGTCAAGTGCCCTGCTGAAAACTGTCACACTGGTGCCCGTGTGACAGTTTTCCCAAGAAGGACACGTGAAGCAGGGCACTTGAAATTAGACACCGGTGTTAGACGTAATTTAGCGCAGGTGTAAAGGTGCGTACACACTGCCAGCGACATCGCGCGCGACAGCGACTCAATACCATTCATTTTCAATGCGAGCACAGCGCCTTCCGGCGACACGAGCTGTCGCGACCGTTGGCGCTAGATGTGGATGTGGGCGTGTCCAGCGACGCGACAAAGTTGAGAAAAGTTCAGGTGCGTACACACTGCCAGCGACTTTATCGCTGCAGGTCGCCAGTGGCTTGCGGTGAAGTCGCTAGTGGGTTTTTCCACTACTGGTTGCCTAGTAACGTTTATAAATGACATTCACGGATGCCACTCCATTGCTGTTGACAGCGAATCTCTTTTCTTGCCACTAAAAACAAACATTTTGGAGGGAAAAGACTAAATATAAATGGAATCAGTACATAAAATGCTTTATATCAAAGATGAATGAGAAACAAGGCGTGCTGTTTGCCATAGCAGCTGTTTATCTGCGGCGAAAATGCAAACGCCGGTCTGTCTGGGTCCATAAAATCCCCGCGATCTCAGATACACCTTTCCACGCAGTATTTTTCTTAAAAATGTCCTTGTACGTGGGAAGAGACATATCATAGAGCACTGGAAAATTTCTAACAGCAAGAATTAGCCTTTCATCCACCTTTCCGTTACTGCAGGAGCTGAGAGAGAGAGAAAGGATCACGTGAGCTCTCCCGTCTTCTCTCCTATTGGCTGTCGCTTCCGTTAGTCGCTCCAAAGTTGAACTTTTCTCAACTTTGTCGCGTCGCTGGACACGCCCACATCTAGCGCCAATGGTCGTGACAGCTCGTGTCGCCGGAAGTCGCTGTGCTCGCATTGAAAATGAATGGTATTGAGTCGCTGTCGCGCGCGATGTCACTGGCAGTGTGTACGCACCTTTACAGCTTTTCTCTCCCGGAGGGGCGCTTGACCACGCCCCCGCTGCCACACACGGCTAGTAATAAAACATTTGCAGTAAACCGTAGCCTACCAAGAAAGTCATTGGTCACTATCTTCCTCGTCCTGTGCACTGAAACCACTGAAGTCATCTCCTTCGGTGTCGGAGTTGAATAGCCTCAGATTTAGTTGTCTTTTTGCACTGAGTCAATTCCTCACGCTTCTGTTTCCAACGTCTTATCATCGACTCATTAAGACCAAGCTCCCGTGCAGCAGCCAGATCAATCGCCTTTAACTTGAAAGCAGCATCATATGCGTTTCTCCATGTCTTTGCCATGGTGAGGGCGACAAAATTACTACCGTAATCAGAATGATGGGAAGTTTGAGCGCGCTCGATTTAATCTAAACAGTAAACAAAAAAAGTTGTTTTGACCTTAACACGTTCGGCAATTTCATTGGTCTAATGAAAGCTTCACGCCGCCAAAAAAACTGAGCACGTCACAGAATGTTTTTTTTTATTTTTATTTTTTTTAATAAAATTTGAAAGCGGGAAAAATCCATATATTAGCCGCGTCATTGTATAAGCCGCGAGGTTCAAAGCGTGGGGAAAAAGTTGCGGCTAATAGTCCGGAAATTACAGTAATATGCATTTGACCAGAATTTGAACAAGAAGCGAATTAAACTACAGTCAACTTGCCTACAAACAGACACACTTACAGGAATTCCTGGAGTTTGGATGGAATGTCAAAATAAAAGCGTGAGGGTTTAAAAAGTGCACGACTTAAATATATTACTGTTGTATTTAAAATTAAAAGTAATTAATAATAATGTTAATAACTATGTATTATTATTATTATTATTGTCATCATTAGTATTTCTTTACAGTTTATAACAATATTTAAATTAAATGTGTTCCAAAAAATAACTGTGTGAATGAAAATTGGACTGATGTCTTAGAACTAAATTGAACAAAAATCTGATCTGAAACAGATCTGAATCATTTAAAGTAAAAAATATATATATATTTTTAAAAGAAGAAGAAAGAAAGAAAGAAACAAAAATAAAACACTGGTTTCTTTTCAACTTGAAGACTGGAATTACTGTTAATTTTGCTGCTACATTATCCAGTACACTAATTAGTAATAAAGCGTTTCTTAATAAGCTGCACATTTATATTTAAATAATGTGTAGTTAGAGATTTGTGTTTCTTTATATATTAAAGAGTACTCCCAATTAGCTCCACACAATAATGTGAAGATATTCTAAACTGATTATGCAAAAAAAACAACACTGTTCTCGGATCGGTATTGGCCGATACTGAGATTTCCGGTGTCGGATCAGATGAGAAAAAGTGGTATCGTTGCATCCCTACTTTAAATGTAGTTTTTTCATTCAGTATTAGTTATAAAATGATCGACCGATTAATCGGTTATCGGCTTGTCTTCCCAACTTGGTTACTGGTATCGCAAAATCCTATATCAGTCAACCTCTTGCCTGAGCCACAGAAAGCCTGTATGCTGCATCTCACATGTTCTGGTAACTTCCTATAAAGGAATATAAAGGAAGATGATCTCATCTCACCTTCATAATATCCCAGACTTTTAGTTTTTCTGCAGAACTCAAACGAAGATTTTTAGAAGAATATCTCAGCTCTGTAGGTCACACATTGCAAGTGAATGGTGACTAAAACTTAAAAGCTCCAAGAAGCACATAAGATTTTCAGTGGTTCAATCCATGTCTTCTAATTGATTTTGGGTCAGAACAGACCAAAATATTACTCCTTTTTCACTGTACATTTTGCCTTTACAGTCTCTAGGCACAATCATGCTTTCAAATTTGAATAGTTCCTAGTGCTTGACACACGCGCAGAGCACTAGATAGCGCTTGGAAGTGTAATCGAGCTTGAAATCATGATCACCAAGGAGAAAGCTGATGCCAAGATTTATACTAAAAAAGGACTTATATGTTGTCTGTTCTCATCCAAAACTGATTGAATTGCTTCAGAAGACATGGATTAAACCACTGGAGTCATATGGATTACTTTTATGCTTCCTTTGTGTGCTTTGTGACCAAAGTTTTGGTCGCCATTCACTCGCAATGTGTGCCCAGATATTCTTCTAAAAATCTTTGTTTTCTGCAGAACAACAGTCATACACATCTGGGATGGCATGAGGGTGAGTAAATGATGAGAGAATTTTCATTTTTGGGTGAAATATTCCTTTAAAGTGCTAACACCTTCAACACACTCTACTTTAATAAAATAAGGTTATGCACACTATATGCATAACAATACATAAAATATCTAGACCTTAAAAAGTCTCTCTTTAAAAAGTAAATAACAATAACTGAATTGGTCATAATAATAAAAGATTCAAACATAATCATAATAACAGTCATAATCACAATTCTCACTGACACAAACATGCATTTCTGAGTCTGTATAAAGCCATTAAGACATTAGAGGCAATTCATCTCACAGTAACAGTGAGTATATGTGTGTGTTTATTAATGTCAGACAACGCCTGCTGGTAGTAGTTGATGTCTGCGCCTGCATGAGTTGTGTGCCAGATTCTCTGCCAGGCGCAGCGGAACGCATGCAAATATTTTTGTGCCACATATAAGGCCAACAGGACCTAAAAACACAGAGAAACAAACATCTACAACTCAGCAGAGGTGAAGTGAACACCACCTTCCCACCATGTTACTACGCCCCCGGGAAACTTCTGCATCCTGTTTTACATATCCGTCTGCAAACAAAATATATCTCTCTCTCTCTCTCTCTCTCTCTCTCTCTCTCTCTCTCCCTCTCAATTTCAGTTTTAAAGGACTTTATTGGCATGATTGTGTTTACATACAATATTGTCAAAGTATTAATACACAACACAAATAATAATAATAAAATAGTAACAAATAACAATAAAAATATAAATAAAATAAGGTGCCAGGTAATGAATTAAATAAAAACTATAATAACAATATACACTATACAAAATAAAATAAGTAGGGCTGTCAATTTAACATGTTAATTTAGTGCTATTCATTTTATTAAAAATAACGCAATTAATCGCAATGCCCCCGCACCATAATAAGGAAGATTCCTGAGAAATGCAAGCTTGTAGTACCACCTGTTTACTCCAGAGGACAGTAATTGAAATTTCAGCTGTGTGGCAATGCACAGTTTATACAGTGAAGAAAACAACCATCCAGCACAGACATGCGTTACGTTCTTGCATTCAAAACCACTTGATGGAGCGCAAATTTGATCTAAGGGATCTCAAGATGTGTTCTAATTATTAAACTATATTTAACTTGACACAGAGACCTAAAAATTTTATGTTTATGACGCAACGCACCCGAGATGCTACACAAGCATGACTAACGCAGGTGTACATTGATGGGTCCTTAAACACGTGGTGGCGGTGTAGTGGGCTAAAGCACATTACTGTTAATCAGAAGCAGGCCAGCTGACAGTCTTGCCTGGGCCCGGGACAAGATAATCTTAGATGGGCCCCCCCATGCCCAGATCTCTCCTTTTCCCTTGCTCTTCCTCTCCTGTTCCCCTCCTCCGCTCTTCCTCTCCTGTTCCTCTCCTCTGCTCTTCCTCTCCTGTTCCCCTCCTCTGCTCTTCCTCTCCTGTTCCCCTCCTCTGCTCTTCCTCTCCTGTTCCCCTCCTCCGCTCTTCCTCTCCTGTTCCTCTCCTCTGCTCTTCCTCTCCTGTTCCTCTCCTCTGCTCTTCCTCTCCTGTTCCCCTCCTCTGCTCTGTGCATTTTGGGCACTTTTTGTGTGAAATCATATTCATTTTTTGTCCATCAAAAGTGTGCTTTCACTTTTAATTAAGCATGAGCAGCGCAGCAAAAATAGACTCGGATCTGGCCCATTATCTGTTCACCGATGCCAACAGTGACGCATTTCAGCCGGCTTTTTATTTCTCATCTCCATAAATATATCTAGTAGTAAAGCTAATGCAAGGGCTAGAAATCAATGAATTCTTTGCTAATACTTCCTCGTCATCATGGAGAGCGCAGTTCGCACCGCTTTCTCCTTTCCACAAGCGCGTGCTCTCCCGTGGCGTCTGTCGTTGCTATGCAACAATGAACTTGCGCGCCTGTAAAACGAGCGCGCCGCGTCGCTATTATGAGCTAATATCCAAAATATTTCCATATGTGTCTCTTTCCTCCTTTCTTATCAACAAGTGGATTTACAGCCACCACATCAGCAGCACCGCCGGTCGCAATGTCTCAGCACTTTTATGAAGAGGACGCAACTGCACGCGCTTCGGGCATGCACGCGCATCAAGTACCGGGTTTGAGAAAACCTGGTACCGTGGCGTGACGTTTAAAACAAAATTAGTACCGACTTGGTACCGAAGTACCGGGTCTTTGACAACACTCATAAACGTTGGCTGCGCTGTTTCTTACCTTGCTCTACGTTGACTTTACTAACGTTACTTCCAGCTTCTCCGTCACCACCTTTTTTAAAATATTTGTTTAGGACATCTCGAAGGCCTCTATTTTCTTCCCTTCTTCTCTTTTCTTTTCTGAGCACCAGACTTGTGCTGACCGGACATTTTGATCGTAACGTTAGCCTACTGAACTTCAAATCAAATGACAACATCAAATTTTGATCAGTGGCCAAACCATTTTTGTTTTGGGGGTGGGCGGGGTTCTTGACCACTATTTCAAGGACAATTAGGAAGAAAACAAATAAAAAGCTTTTATGTAACTCAAATATTAGATATTTTTTCCACAAATATGCCTATTTTATTTATTTTTTAACAATTATTCCATAATTTAATGAGGGCCCAGTTCTGGGCCCCCCCCCCAACCTGGGCCCGGGACAACAGACCCGTTTGTCCCCCCCCTGTCGGCGGGCCTGATCAGAAGGTTGCTGGTTCAACCCCCACAACCACCACCATTGTGTCCTTGAGCAAGGCACTTAACTCCAGGTTGCTCCGCTGGGATTGTCCCTGTAATAAATGCACTGTAAGTCACTTTGGATAAAAGCGTCTGCCAAATGCATAAATGTAAATGTAACTGTATGCCATTGATTGGCTGATGTTCAATAATATGGTAGTAAACAATACATTGTATTCTAAAGCTGCTTTTTGTATTGTCTTATCAATGATTAACTCTTCTGCCACAAGAATGTAATGCATTTTAATTATCTGAATATCTAATATATATATAATTTTTTAAATATTTAAAGATAACTATGTATAAATATTTCATCATTATATTTTTAATTATTGTTATATGAGGGGCTTTCTCTGCAAATATTTGTATATGCGATTAAATGCGATTAAACTATGTAATTAATTTGATTACAAATGTTAATCGATTGACAGCCCTAAAAATAAGCCTTTAACAAGACATTGTGAACATAAGAAAATAAAAGTACTGTGACTGAAGTACATTAAGGCAGTAATTGGTTTCTGAGGGTGTGCATCTCAAAAATGAATT
>NC_068278.1:40638005-40746567 GCF_025860055.1 Xyrauchen texanus | reverse complement strand
TTAGGTAAAGTTGGTTTTATATTCGCATATTCGCACATTCGCGGACTTCCGCGTTCAATAACTCGTGAACTAAACGTTGTTGCTACACACAACACCTATCACATATAACTACAGATAAAACACCAGAAGCTACAACATACATTTCCTCAAAACGATCTTTCCTTCGCACTGGACAAAATACATTGATCTCTATGCGCAGGCTGCTAAGAAGGGACCATCTGCAAAGTGCAAACCCGAAGGAAAGCTCGTTTTGAGGAGATTAAAATATTAAAACAATGTTCTTTGTGTAGTAACAATATTCAGCTCATGAGATATTGAACGCGGAACTCCGCAAATATGCGAAGCGAATATAAAAAGCAACTTGCAGACTTGATCATGTAGGACCTTCAGGACCACATAGCCTACGTGGACAGCACCATGAACATAGTCAAGTTTAAAAAAAAAACCCAACCAGGGTAAAAATAGTTTCAGGTTTGATATTTGCTGCGTATTCACCTAGACTGCTTTAGTGTACTTTTGTGTAGGCTATTGTACATACAGTACGCAAAAATGTTTTATGTAAAAGTTACAGTAATTCACCAAAGGGATTTTTTCATGTTCCAAAGGTTGTAGTATGTTCCTACTGACCAGACTGACATACTACAGGTGGCATTTTGACAATAACTCCCTTACTGTACATACTGAAGGGTTGGGGTCAGAATCCCCTGTCTCTTCAATTTAATTATATATATCCTTTTTATATATATCCTTTTGAATGATTACTTTATTCTTATTAAAAATTCAACAATCAAGTATGTATCCTAATCATTTCTGTATTCATTTTCTTTTAGGTGCATTCCAGTGTGTGCCCTTGTGTTGTGTTCACATGCAAGGGGCCTTTTGATGATAATTGTCTTGGGATTCAGAGAGTGGCGAGAGAGACTCTGTACTCATGTATTGCATATATATATATATATATATATATATATTGTAAGTAAATCAAAACCAAATAATTTACAAGCTTTTAACTTAATGAGGTGCAATGGCAAGGTATCTAACACCGGAGACGTCCTTGGTGAATCTGCCTCTGGCTGGACATTCCTTACAGTCCTTTTTAAAGTCCATCAACTTTTGACATGTTCAGAAATCCCTCCTGGAAACTCCCTCTGCATACATTCAGTCTTTTACAGCCAATTGGTCAAACACAAAATCTTGAACTGTCATTATTTCTGGAAGACCCCTTAGGACTTTTGCATATAAAACTCTTTGTCCTCTTTTTCTGGACCTTTCCATCATCGCTGTATCTTCTGTATCTCGTCTGCAACACATAGACGGTAATGATGGCATTTTTCTCCTTTCTTTTGCAAAGCTCTTTCTAATATATTTTCAACTCCTCTCTACTCTGCCACCATCATCTGCTTAATAAATGCTTACAACATTCAGTGTGGTATGTTTTTCTTTATAAACCATTTTCATAATAAGAATATTTATAAAACAATTTACAGTATTTTCCTTAATAAACCAGCTTCATAATAAAAATCTTTATAAAACAAGTTGAGGTGTTTTTCTTAATAAACTATTTTCTCAATATATGGTTACAATGATTATTAATACAAGTGTTTTACAGTAAACACATTCTTAATAAATTGTTTAACAACTACTTATGGTACCTTTCATTATAAAACCACTTTTTATTAGTTACAATTGTGGTTTACTATGACCCAGAAATACTTCATATACCAAAAGCCATGATTAGAATAGAATAATTGCATATTTCACAACAATATCCACATATCTGCATCTATATATCTGTCTTAGTTGACTTGTATAAGTTTGAGGGTCAATTTATACATAATTTCACCTTATTTTCATTAAGTGAACATCTCATGTGTATTTCTTTAGGGAGTGGAGTAAAGGGGCATATTATCTTTCCTGCTTTCCTGGAGTGAAATGTTTTATCAGCCTGTTAAGGTGGACTGATCTTCTGATAATTAGCTCAGGCCTTCTTCAGCCTCGAAGAGAACTGTTGTTTGTCAGTGTTCTGTGTGTGTGCGTTTGATATTCTTTGCAGGTTCTGAACTTTGTGATATAGCCTAAAACATTCTCGGACCCTGGAAGAAGGTCACCACCACGGACTTAAATCTCGGAAATGGACGACAAATATTCTGATTAACGGCGATATACCCACTTATCTATCAAAAATGTATTATTGTTTAGACTTTATGTTGTCTTAGCCAATCAGAAGTAAACGATTATGTATGTAATGCATGTCGTTGTAAAAGGTATACTTGTGTGAGATTTGTTCGTAAGGTAGAGTTGGCTTGCGACCTCCTCGTGACTTTGACGCTGGCTTTACCAATTTAACTGCAACATTTTCTTCAGTAAAATTTTACTTATTTGATTGAATTTCACGACTCCTGGTCTTCTTTCATCATATTATTATCTGGTCCTGGGTCTTACAACTGTACCCCCCAAACAGTACAATTTTCAAATAATTTTTCCTGTTCCAATGGCTGTAGTGCTTTCCTAGTGATCAGACTGACTTACTACAGGTGAAATTTTGACAATAACTCACTTACTGTACGTACAATAAACTAATAAGTTCAATGAACAACATTACTGTAATTCCCCTAAAGTATTTTTTCCTGTTCCAAAGGCTGTAGTGCTTTCCTAGTGACCATACTGACTTACTACAGGTGAAATTTTCACAATAACTCCTTACTGTACGTACAATAAACTAATAAGTTCAAGAAAACATTACTGTAATTCCCCTAAAGTATTTTTTCCTGTTCCAATGGCTGTAGTGCTTTCTAGTGACCAGACTGACTTACTACAGGTGAAATTACTATTCACCTAAAGTATTACTTTCCCTATTCCTGTTCCAATGGCTGTAGTGGTTTCCTAGTGACCATACTGACTTACTACAGGTGACATTTTGACAATAACTCCCTTACTGTACGTACAATAAACTAATAAGTTCAAGAAAACATTACTGTAATTCCCCTAAAGTATTTTTTCCTGTTCCAAAGGCTGTAGTGCTTTCCTAGTGATCAGACTGACTTACTACAGGTGAAATTTTGACAATAACTCCCTTACTGTACGTACAATAAACTAATAAGTTCAAGAAAACATTACTGTAATTCCCCTAAAGTATTTTTTCCTGTTCCAATGGCTGTAGTGCTTTCCTAGTGATCAGACTGACTTACTACAGGTGAAATTTTGACAATAACTCCCTTACTGTACGTACAATAAACTAATAAGTTCAAGAAAACATTACTGTAATTCCCTAAAGTATTTTTCCTGTTCCAATGGCTGTAGTGCTTTCCTAGTGACCATACTGACTTACTACAGGTGACATTTGACAATAACTCCCTTACTGTACGTACAATAAACTAATAAGTTCAAGAAAACATTACTGTAATTCCCCTAAAGTATTTTTTCCTGTTCCAATGGCTGTAGTGCTTTCCTAGTGACCAGACTGACTTACTACAGGTGAAATTTTGACAATAACTCCCTTACTGTACATACAATAAACTAATAAGTTCAAGAAAACATTACTGTAATTCCCCTAAAGTATTTTTTCCTGTTCCAAAGGCTGTAGTGCTTTCCTAGTGACCATACTGACTTACTACAGGTGAAATTTTGACAATAACTCCCTTACTGTACATACAATAAACTAATAAGTTCAAGAAAACATTACTGTAATTCCCCTAAAGTATTTTTCCTGTTCCAATGGCTGTAGTGCTTCCTAGTGACCAGACTGACTTACTACAGGTGAAATTTTGACAATAACTCCCTTACTGTACGTACAATAAACTAATAAGTTCAAGAAAACATTACTGTAATTCCCCTAAAGTATTTTTCCTGTTCCAATGGCTGTAGTGCTTTCCTAGTGACCAGACTGACTTACTACAGGTGAAATTTTGACAATAACTCCCTTACTGTACATACAATAAACTAATAAGTTCAAGAAAACATTACTGTAATTCCCTAAAGTATTTTTTCCTGTTCCAAAGGCTGTAGTGCTTCCTAGTGATCATACTGACTTACTACAGGTGATTGCAGTACTTTCCTAGTGATCATACTGACTTACTACAGGTGAATTTGACAATAACTCCCTTACTGTACATACAATAAACTAATAAGTTCAAGAAAACATTACTGTAATTCCCCTAAAGTATTTTTCCTGTTCCAAAGGCTGTAGTGCTTTCCTAGTGATCAGACTGACTTACTACAGGTGAAATTTTGACAATAACTCCCTTACTGTACGTACAATAAACTAATAAGTTCAAGAAAACATTACTGTAATTCCCTAAAGTATTTTTCCTGTTCAATGGCTGTAGTGCTTTCTAGTGATCAGACTGACTTACTACAGGTGAAATTTTGACAATCTAAGTACCTATTATACAGTGACCCTAATAGATGTTCTAAGTAAAACATTACTGTAATTCCCTAAAGTATTTTTTCCTGTTCCAATGGCTGTAGTGCTTTCCTAGTGATCATACTGACTTACTACAGGTGAAATTTTGACAATAACTCCCTTACTGTACGTACAATAAACTAATAAGTTCAAGAAAACATTACTGTAATTCCCCTAAAGTATTTTTTCCTGTTCCAATGGCTGTAGTGCTTTCCTAGTGACCATACTGACTTACTACAGGTGACATTTTGACAATAACTCCCTTACTGTACATACAATAAACTAATAAGTTCAAGAAAACATTACTGTAATTCCCCTAAAGTATTTTTTCCTGTTCCAAAGGCTGTAGTGCTTTCCTAGTGACCATACTGACTTACTACAGGTGACATTTTGACAATAACTCCCTTACTGTACATACAATAAACTAATAAGTTCAAGAAAACATTACTGTAATTCCCTAAAGTATTTTTCCTGTTCCAAAGGCTGTAGTGCTTTCCTAGTGACCATACTGACTTACTACAGGTGACATTTTGACAATAACTCCCTTACTGTACGTACAATAAACTAATAAGTTCAAGAAAACATTACTGTAATTCCCCTAAAGTATTTTTTCCTGTTCCAATGGCTGTAGTGCTTTCCTAGTGACCATACTGACTTACTACAGGTGACATTTTGACAATAACTCCCTTACTGTACATACAATAAACTAATAAGTTCAAGAAAACATTACTGTAATTCCCCTAAAGTATTTTTCCTGTTCCAAAGGCTGTAGTGCTTTCCTAGTGACCATACTGACTTACTACAGGTGAAATTTTACAATAACTCCTTACTGTACGTACAATAAACTAATAAGTTCAATAAAAATTACTGTAATTCCCCTAAAGTATTTTTTCCTGTTCCAATGGCTGTAGTGCTTTCCTAGTGATCAGACTGACTTACTACAGGTGAAATTTTGACAATAACTCCCTTACTGTACGTACAATAAACTAATAAGTTCAAGAAAACATTACTGTAATTCCCTAAAGTATTTTTCCTGTTCCAATGGCTGTAGTGCTTTCCTAGTGATCAGACTGACTTACTACAGGTGAATTTTGACACTAACTCCTTACTGTACATACAATAAACTAATAAGTTCAAGAAAACATTACTGTAATCCCTAAAGTATTTTTCCTGTTCCAATGGCTGTAGTGTTTCCAGTGACAACTGACTTACTACAGGTGACATTTTGACAATAACTCCCTTACTGTACATACAATAAACTAATAAGTTCAAGAAAACATTACTGTAATTCCCCTAAAGTATTTTTTCCTGTTCCAATGGCTGTAGTGCTTTCCTAGTGATCAGACTGACTTACTACAGGTGAAATTTTGACAATAACTCCTTACTGTACGTACAATAAACTAATAAGTTCAAGAAAACATTACTGTAATTCCCTAAAGTATTTTTTCCTGTTCCAATGGCTGTAGTGCTTTCCTAGTGATCAGACTGACTTACTACAGGTGAAATTTTGACAATAACTCCCTTACTGTACGTACAATAAACTAATAAGTTCAAGAAAACATTACTGTAATTCCCCTAAAGTATTTTTTCCTGTTCCAATGGCTGTAGTGCTTTCCTAGTGACCATACTGACTTACTACAGGTGAAATTTTGACAATAACTCCCTTACTGTACGTACAATAAACTAATAAGTTCAAGAAAACATTACTGTAATTCCCCTAAAGTATTTTCCTGTTCCAAGGTGTAGTGCTTTCTAGTGACAGACTGACTTACTACAGGTGAAATTGACATAATCCTTACTGTACATATACATAATTATGTAATAAACATATAGTATACTGTAATCCCCTATAGTAGTGATCACTGACTTACTACAGGTGAAATTTTGACAATAACTCCCTTACTGTACGTACAATAAACTAATAAGTGTCAGAAAACATTACTGTAATTCCCCTAAAGTATTGTTTTCCTGTTCCAATGGCTGTAGTGCTTTCCTAGTGATCAGACTGACTTACTACAGGTGAAATTTTGACAATAACTCCCTTACTGTACGTACAATAAACTAATAAGTTCAAGAAAACATTACTGTAATTCCCCTAAAGTATTTTTTCCTGTTCCAATGGCTGTAGTGCTTTCCTAGTGATCAGACTGACTTACTACAGGTGACATTTTGACAATAACTCCCTTACTGTACGTACAATAAACTAATAAGTTCAAGAAAACATTACTGTAATTCCCCTAAAGTATTTTTTCCTGTTCCAATGGCTGTAGTGCTTTCCTAGTGACCATACTGACTTACTACAGGTGACATTTTGACAATAACTCCCTTACTGTACGTACAATAAACTAATAAGTTCAAGAAAACATTACTGTAATTCCCCTAAAGTATTTTTTCCTGTTCCAATGGTTGTAGTGCTTTGCTAGTGACCAGACTGACTTACTACAGGTGAAATTTTGACAATAACTCCCTTACTGTACAATTATCACATATATTTATGTAATAAACATTATTACATGTGTTTATTACATATGTTTATGTAATAAACTGTAATTCCCCTATAGTGTTTTTTTATATTTATATTCAAATGGTTGTAGTGCTTTCCTAGTGATCAGACTGACTTACTACATGTTGAATACTGCCAATACCTACCTTACTGTAAGTATATTACAATCATATTATTCTGAAGAAATTATTCTATTTTCACCTTTTTTCATGTTCCAGAGGTTATAGCATGTTCCTAGTGATCACTCTACTCAATTAACTTTGATCAATGTATTAGGTAAAAGTATGTATTATAACTGCTGTTCCTTGTACAACACATTTCTTTCATTGATTAAAGAAATTCAGATACTTTACATTTATCATATTTTCAACGTTATAAATAAGCAACACCCTTATTGTAATGATTCAAGTTAAGTTTTTGTTATGAAGTCCTGAAGAAGTGGATTCTGGAATACAGGATAATGTATGGAATTCAGAACCATGGACAGCGCCGTTTCCAGCGTGCGAAAAACATGTGTTGTGCCAAATTTCAACCCCGCCAAATTATTACCCTCTATTGGTACGTTTAGGATTAGTTATGGGGAGTGGTTAGGGTTAGGATTAGGCAATCAGGTACTGACTTCAACGAGGGGGTAATAATTTGGCAAGGGGTCGAAATTCGGCACAACACCGGAAAGGACACGCGCACACACTCATCTTATGTTCAAAATGCATTTCTATAATCACAATTCAGTCACTGCAAAGATTGAAAATAAAAAAAAAACATCTTACCTTAAGTTAGAATAGAGTATTATGCCTTGGTTTGACTTCGATGTGAACCCAAAGTGTGTGAGTGATACACTCTGGTTTAGCTATCAGCTTGCTTGCTAGACATTTTTAGTATGACTTCTCAGTTTCTTCTGTTTGGCACACATGGTTAACTGGCATACGTGCACAGGACTGGTTGGCTCAGCTTGACCAAAAATAGAACATTTGTGAAAAAATGTTTTAAATTCTGAATACTGGACATGGTGAGGACAATTGTCCAACTGGACAATTTAGTGACAATAACATTTTATTTAGAAATATTTATATTTTGCTTTTGATGCTTTCAGAGGGTCTCACCCAGCTAACACAAATACGTGACTGTTACATAACTGCAACATTTATAATAATATGGGAGGACATTAAGTGGTCTAATTTAAGTTGTCCTCATTGGCCCAAAACTGTTTTAGGGACTTTTTCAACGACATATGAACGATACAGACTCAAAAATTTGTGCATTTACTATAGAACAAAGCACAAACAGCAAAAACAGTATGCAAACAGGTTATACATTTAAATGAACAAGGTTTTTCCCAAAAGCACAAAGAACAGTTCAGTGTTTTCCAATTTAACATTTAAATACACAAAGCAATTAGCAATGAAAGATAGAATCTATAAGCAGACAGTTTTGTTTAAAAATCGCTCATATATTTTTCTAAACATTGTCACAAAGTTATGTTGTGGCAAGTGCATTATTTAACTTTAAAAAATGTTTATAACTTCATGACATGTATCACTATAATCTAGAAAACCTTAGTTTGAAATCATTACTTTTTACATTTAATAATACATATTATTTTGTTTTTCTTCTTCTGAAGTCGTGATTACGATAATTTGTTTTTTAAACTAGGAAACTAGGCCTATTTATGATTATTGCTGAAGGCAGCATTAAACCCCAAAATGTCAGGTGGTGGTGCAACTGTCTGAACAAATGAACAGACTAAGAAAACAATTTAACATGGTGTCTTAATAATTAAAAATGTAAAACAGTGCCATCATTTTAGGTTTGAAGCCTTTCATGTTATTGTTTTTTTAATAAATATCAGTAGTTTTAAAGCTATTGAGGTAATTGAGAAACTTTTGTCCAACAATTTGTATATTCTCAAATATTATTATGAATTTACAAGGTAATAACAGTAAACATGATAATGCATCATCCAGAGGAGCCTAACTGATCTCTTTGGCAGAGTGAAAAAGTTTGTAGAGCTCTCTCAAATACTGATAAAAAATGCTAATTTCAAGTATGGGTAGGTTGGTGGTACACTTTCCATGTCAGGTGGTACAACATCATATTTTTGTTGTACCACCTGACATAAAAACTGAAATTAGTTTAAACACTTTAAAATATCATTTAACATCTGAAAATTGTTCAAACACATTGTCTTCAAGAGTGTTGATGTCATTAGAAGTCTTACCAAGTGAGGCTGGATCCGAACTGGAGCTGCTGTAATCTCTAGTAAAATATGCTGAGCATCCTGAGATACAAACAACGAGACAACAGGAGAAAGATTAGCATTGCTGCTGGTCATATTATTTCAGGCAAAAGATGGTCATTTGCACTTTTTACTATTTCATCACATAGTACAAAATTATGATATGTGTTAATTGAATGCTTAGCTAAAGAGATGTGTCTTTAATCTAGATTTAAATTAGGATAGTGTTTCTGGGCCCCCAAACATTATCAGGGAGGTTATTCTAGAGTTATTCCCTTACATTCTATAGGAAATCATCTGATTTTAATGAGAAAACATGGCCCAATGAGTCGTCATTTTAATTTAGTGCATTTTTATGTCTATGCACAAAAAGGGGCTGACATTGAAGTGTTTTTTAAGGTTAGCACTGTTATGGGGTTAACAGCTGTCAGATCCAGGACCAGATATGATGAAAGAAGACCAGGAGTCGTGAAATTCAATCAAATAAGTAAAATTTTACTGAAGAATAGTTTGCAGTTAAATTGGTAGAGCCAGCGTCAAAGTCACGAGGAGGTCGCAAGCCAACTCTACCTTACAAACAAATCTCACACAAGTATACCTTTTACAAGGACATGCATTACATAATCGTTTACTTCTGATTGGCTAAGACAACATAAAATCTAAAAATTATACATTTATACTTTATTCTTTAGAGACATACACATGAAAGAAGTAAGATTTTGTGAACTAGATCATGTAAATCACATAGAGGTTGACCCCTGTAACCTTTACTTGGTCAAGAAAAATCAGACACCATAATGCACTTAAAAATATAATGGTAGAAATGATGACAACAAAATATGATTAAAACAATATATGAATCACTCTTTGAATATAGTAATGATTATATTGTTGAATATAGTAATGATTATATAACTTGATTCACACTTGTTATAGGAATAATGTAAAAACTCAAAACGATATATAGATATAGTGAAGAGACAAGGGATTCTGACCCCAACCCTTCAGCACAAAATATAATTAATAATATGAAACTAAGATTAACTCAGTAAACTACATGCATGCATGAACTAAATAATTTTGATCACACATAGTATTTACATTACAACAGTACATCATCAGACATGCTAATTTACATGGATTCAAAACACACCATAATTTTTCAGACAACAAAGCAAAAGCATTTTTTTGTGAGACATCTCTTACATTTAAGCAAGCTAACATAAACCCTTCTTCTTAACTCTTACAACAGTTATCTCGTACCACAGATAACATCTGCTCTTATCCTTCTAATCATTACCTTGTCACCCTAGGTAATTAAGTTTAAATGTCATCTTCACTGCCACTTTGACTGGAATCATATGTGTCACATACATGCAAATCATGATGATGTTGAAACGTAGATGACACAGCATTTCTAATCAATTTCATTACACATGGCCACAAACACAAGATCAACAAGAACGAGCAAACTATACAAATTACCATCATCATCATCGCATTTGTCACATTACTAAAAATACCTTTAAACCATCCCCATCCAAAAGAGAATGAATTAGTTTCCCGATCTGTCAGAGTCTTTGACATGAAGGTCAAATTATGTATCCCTTCTTCAATGACATGGCCTTTTGCATCATTATCTGGAATGTATGTGCAGCACGTTTCTCCCACTATCACACAAACTCCACCTTGTGATGCCGTAAGTTGGTCTAAAACTAAACGATTCTGCAGAACCGTGAGTCTTAGTCCTCTCAGCTCCTCCTTGATGCCTTCCATCATAATATTTGTCGTGTCAATGAAAGAAATCAGTTCATACCTGGTTACCTGTACCTCTTCCATTACTGATGCAACACCTATTCCAGGCACAAAAACAGCCAGCAATTTCTCAGCTATGTTCCAGATGTGATGATTTCTTGGCACTGGGCTGTCTTGCACAATGTTAAGCAGTCCCCTTTTCTTTGGTTTCATAACTTCATGTGGTTGGTGCTGTATGACCATTGCTCCTCCGTGCAGTTGAACTAGAGCACATGTTCCTGTCCAGTTTATAGGCAGAGACACATAGATTGCATACCCACACTGCCAGTATGCATTTTCTAGTACTCCTGTGCCCACTTCATCTGATACATGCACAGTTGCACAAGCAGCCTTACATGCATCACGTATGGCTGTGTGTGATGTCAAGTATTTGAAAGCCATTATAGCTTGTGTCGAACTCCCAGCGGCAAAATTAGGTTCAAATAAGCATCTATAACAACGTCGTTGTGTGATAGGATTAGTGTCGTTCTCTTTGTAGATTACGTTGCATTTACTCTTTGGTGTTTCCCCTAAAGCATAAGTTCCTGAAACTCTGCTGTAACATGTGAGATTAGTTGGTATGTTCCGAACAGTTGCTGCCTTGCCAAACACTCTTTTGTCACCTTCATTGTTGTCCATTCCTTGTTGTTTAAAAAGAGGATAGTATTGTCGTTATATAAAGTTGCTGACACAGCCACTGTAGCCATGAAGGTTGATGTTCATGGCTCCAGCGGTACTGTGCGCGAACTGTGTGCACACGTAGCAGTTGGGAAACCCACTTTTCTTTGCTGTATGGTTGGTTAGTCTCCACCACAGGTTCGTAGCATATGGATGAGGAGGGCTGGGATGGTCCATCCAGGACTCAGATAAGCTTGCTAAAAATCTTCTGCTGTTTCTCGTACTCGTCTCGGTCGCAAAGTATGGTTAACTGAAGCAGTACCATTCATCATCATCCTCACAGGCTCAGGATCAATGCCTTTTTTGGAGTGAGCAGTAAAACAATCAACAATGACAGAACAACCAGTACGCAAGTCGTAGCTTTCAGATCGCAGTGTCCAAGAAGTGTCATTGGATGCCATGGTCGTCGGTGTAGCTCCATATTGCTCCCAGTGGCCTTAATTGATCTGGGTCGTTCAAGTCCAGCCCGTGTCACTGCGTGTTCAGCTCACAATACACTGGCTGTGTGTGCCTGTCTTTCCCAGAAATAACGACTTTCATTACCCCCAAAGAAAGTATGAATAACAATGGAAAGTTACCACAGGCCTCGATGTGAACTTTGTTTTATCTTATCACAAGTGGCGATAGGGTAAAAATGTTGTCCATCCCCAAACTTTCCCATAAGAACGTTTGTAATCATCTGCTGGTCAGATGAAGTCAGAAACAAAGACTCTGTGAGACAGAGCGAAGGACAGATGTTTAGTGAGACAGTATTGATATATAGGGATGTGGACGGCATAGTCAGACTTTGACACTATCTCTCACACTGTAGAATGGGGAGGCCTAAAAAGGCACAAAACCTGTAAAATCAGATCTATGGTCACAGGCTGGAGGGATTGATTTTATGATAAAGACGCTGCAGAAAGCTGATATTTTGAATAGAAACACAGAATATTCCTCACAGATATGGTCCCAACTTGCCATAGATTTACTTAATGAAGACACACAGAAAAATCGCCATTGGTTATGGGTCGTCTGGAATCACAACCGCAGAGGCCTGAGAGAACAAGTACATCTGGCTGCAGAAAATCATACCAATGGGACTGAAGAAATCCAACCCGCAGATCAAGGTAAAATAATTAAATCACAATACTAAAATAAATAAGAAGCTTTTACAGTGTGCTTATTTATTTAAAAAATGTATATTATTTGTTTAAGATAACAAAAGTATTACAAGTTTTTATTCGCTTTGGTACTATTTTCACAAGATGTACATTTTCCAAACTCTTAGTGCTAATATCACAACAGATCATCAAAAGTGCATTTTTAAAATCAATTTCATCATGTTTTCAATTGTGTTAGTACAATTCACAAAATCACAAAGTATCCTTTTCACAACACAAAATAAGTGTTTCATCTACATTATTGTTTCATTCACAGTAACTGCCTTTCAAATAGCTCTTACTATCAAACTTTTGATTTGCATCTCTTTTTGTTCAGTTTAATACATTTGTCTATTATTTAATCCAACTGATCTTAATGGTTAATCAATTAATCATTTGGTAAACCTATAGATTTTCATTTCAGAAATATACAGTATATGGATTTTGAGAACTACAGAAATAAAATGTGTGTTTGTATGAACATTTACGTAAATTACGTGTAACCACACATGAGGAATACTCGTTATTGCTAATTGATTTCACATAGTGGTAACCACAATTGGCCACTATATACATAAAAGTGGGGGTGTAAACAGGGCGTAGCACCAAATTTTGGGCCCTGGGTACAAACCATCTTGCTGGGCCCCTGTACCAAATATGTATGTATAGAAAACTGACTTCTAAGGGGCCCCCTGCCTCGGGCCCTGGGTACTCGGTACCCTTTACCCCCCAGTCCGACGCCCCTGGGTGTAAACACTGGCATTTTCTTTCAACATGGAGCAGGATAGACAGCAAGGAATAGGAAGAGCTCGTGGACAAGGGATCCGTTAGAGAGGTCAGAGAGGTCAGAGAGGTGGGCATGGGGCCCGTCAAAGGGTTGGTCATCAGAGAGAGGGAGGCAGAACTGTTGTGTCTAATGAAGTCCGGGCCATCATCGTTGATCATGTGGTGAACCGAGGCCTTACTTTGGCAGAGGCTGCCAGATTAGTTGATCCAAATCTAAAAAGATCAACTGTCAATTCTATCATCCGAACTTTTCACCAAGAAAACCGGTAAGTGTGGAGGATGTATACTATATTAAATTTACAGTAAATTGTAATGCATGTAAATTAATCAGACATGTTACAGTATTGGTACAGTATGATTTATTGACAGTATACTCTTTTATGCTTAGAATTGACAGAAAACCCCATAGTGGTGGCCGTGTGCTGACCGACCAGCAAGAGAGGGCAGTGGTGGAAATGGTGAGGGCCAGAAATGATATACGGCTGTCAGAAATAAAGCAGGCAATTGAGGAAAACAATGAAACCTTTGCCAATGTGGCATCCATCAGCCTACCAACAGTAGGCCACCTTTTAAAGAGGCACCAGGTATCAATGAAACAAAGTTACCTGGTGCCTTTGGAGAGAAACAATGACCGGGTGAAACAACTAAGGGCTGAGTATGTTAAGGTACAGCACTATACAATGTATTACTGTTACTATTTGATGCATCACTTACATCATATGTATATTGGAACAACACTGTAAAAAGAACTAACCAAAATATATTTTTTAGAGGGTTATGGTGCTTGACGCTGATGTGAACCATCACAAGTAAATTTTTGTTGATGAAGCGGGCTTTAACCTGGCCAAAACTCGTCGCCGTGGACCGGAACATCAGTGGCCAACGGGCCACTGTCCAAGTGCCTAGACAATGTGGAGGAAACATCTCCATGTGCGCAGCTATCTCTGAAGATGGTGTCGTAGGACCTAGGCCATTACTTGGTTCCTATAATGCTGCACATCTTATTGAGTTTCTCAATGAAATTGAGCCGGGCTGTCAAGGTGAAGGGGTCACCTATGTAATTGTCTGGGACAATGTGAGGTTCCACCACGCAGATGTAGTTCAAGCATGGTTTCAGGTCCATCCCCGATTCATGACCCTCTACCTGCCTCCATACTCTCCTTTCCTCAACCCTTTTTTCAGCATGGAGGTGGAAGGTCTATGATCGCCAACCCCTTGAGCGTGCCACCCTCCTTCAGGCCATGGATGATGCATGTGATGACATCAGTGTAGACCAATGTCAAGCATGGATTCGTCACACCAAAAGGTTTTTCCCAAGGTGCATGAACAATGATAACATTGACACTAGGACGAGAATCTATGGCCAAATGCTAAAGACAGGCTTGATCCAAATTAATGTAATGTGTGCATTAAATGTTATGTTTTGTTCTCATTTAGTTACATTTCATTATAGAAAGTATACCTATGTTACAATTATATCTGAAAAATAAAAACTACAGTAATTTGCCCAAATGATTGTAGAGGATGTCTTCATTGATCCTTCACTTGATTACACATATGATGGATATTTTGTAAATTATAGATTATGTAAATGTTGGGTAATGTAAGTGTATTGCCTAATGTGAAAACTGTGTAATCTGTCTTTTATAGTACTGTAGCATATTAATTTCAGCACTTCTAAAGCCGATTTGAAACATGTATCTTGCATTCTTTGCTTTTGGATGAACTGATTGTTAAAAGTACTAAGTTGAAAGAAGATCATACTGTTGTGTTTCTGTGATTAAACCAAATGTTCTCATTACATATTACAATAATCTTGCTTTTGAAACAATGATTATGTGGACTGAAAAATGTATAACTGTAATGAAAGCATGGGATCATGTTTTCAAAGAATGACTAGCTGTGTTACAAGTGTGATCAGTTTGGATTTTTGTACTAAGAGTTTTGAAAATGTACACCTTGTGAAAATAGTACCAAAGCGAACAAAAAACTGTAATTAAATATAGAATTACTTATTTTAATATAGGGATATTTTCTGTTTAATTTTTGTGTTACTTTAAATAAAAGTGTGGTTATTTTATATTATTGCTTTTAATTTAAAAGTATAATAATAATAATAATAATAATAACAATTCAAAAAAATAATTGAAAATAAGTAATTAATAACTATATATATACTGTATTTGTTTTTTGGTTGTTTGTTTTTAAGGACCAACATTTTTATTTCGGTGCATATTCATTCCTAATATTTTCTTTATTCATAATAAATAAAATATTTTTTCAGTCATTTTCCATTTATAAATGAAATGATTGGTAAAATTTGCACATAACAAAACATTTATTGTATTGGAAAAATGTATTAATTGATTCAAGTGATCTACCACAGATACAGAAGTGGCAGATGTGGAAACCCAGTTTGACACAGAGATTTTGAAAAGAGAGACAGACTTCGACTCACAACCTATTTACCAAGAGCCAGATACTGACTCGGAGGGTCTAGAGAGTACACCTGAGCCCACAAAGGTACAGGAAGGAGAGCCTGGAGTAAATGTTCAGAGACAATGTCCAGAGGTACCAAAACAATTTGTTATCTCTATGAAAAGAAAAATGTGGAATGGGATCAAGCCACGAATATGGTCCTCAAAATTAAGACCACCTTGGACAGACGATGTGTATGACAGCTTTAAAGAACAAAATCCATGTTGTACTCTCTCATTTAAATATCAACATGTCAAGACTCCCTGGAGCAGAAAAAAAACCTTCCATATTTACATATAAAGGCAGTGTGCACATTTTCAACTTGCCCAGCCAAATACACTTTCACAATGCAAAATAATCCTGCTGCACTGGGAAAATGTGATGTGAAAATGTTAGTCCAACAAACTGGAGATATACACCACAAACTTTCAGAGAAAAAGGCTAGGCCAGCAACCAAACTAAAAAGAGGGAAAATAGCAAAGGCCCTAACGCATGGACCCAGTCAGTATTTTTACAGCGCACTCCAATCAACACCAAACGAGCAGCTCCTGGCTGGGAACATGACGGAATCTCTCAATAAAAAAGTGTTGAAAGTTATAGGCTCAGAAATGAGGAAAAGGAGTCCATTCACTCCAATGTCATGATGGAAATATACTTAATGCAGACATTGTTCAAGGAATGTGACACAAAATACTTCAAGGTACCAGGCTACGTACAGCTTTTCAGTATGAATCCGTTCATTGCTCATTCGTACACCGAGCTTGGCATCAGCATTCTTGTGCATCATTTGCGAAGTAAGTCTCCGTGTCCCTCTATCTTGATGCCACTGGAGGAGTTGTGTCAAAAATACCGGAACAGCCGAAGCGTGTGCTGTACTATGCACTCGTTCTTCCAGGGAACGCTAGAGATGCTCCACCTCTTCCCATCTGTGACATGCTCTCCAACAATCACTCAATACCACCAATCACATTTTGGCTCATGCAATTTACATTGCATTTGTCACAATACACACAAATAAATGTTCACCAGGTCGAGACTGATTACAGCTGGGCTTTAATACAAAGTGTAATGCTTGCTTTCAACAAAGAGCACATCAGCTCTTACCTCGACAGAGCATACAAGTTCTGCATTGGGAAAACATCATGGGATGAAATGAAGTCATATACTGTCTTGCACATTTGCTCTGCACACATTTTGAAAGCTGTCAGACAGGCAATCTCTAGGCAAACAGATGACAAAGGACTGAGAGACTTTGCCACCTATGCTTTCAGCAAGACTCCAAAATGCCAACAACATGACTGAATCAAGAATTGTGTTCCGTGCATTTTGTGGCCTGCTCACAACCCCACAAAACACAAACCTTGTCAAAGAAAGTCTGTGTGTTTTGGAGAGTGTCATTTCAAGATCCAAAGAGAATACACTGGAAGAAACTTCCCAATCTGAAGACTGGGAAATGTGTGAAAGTGAAGAGAGAAGACATGCAATGACCATCATTGGCAGATCACCATTCACTGCTTTCTTCCAGCAGATCATGAAAGAGGTGAAGGAAGAAGAGGAAGGTGATGAGACATGTTTGGCCAAAGAGGACAACCCATACTTTTGTCCGGGCATCCTCACTGTCCTCTTTGATACCTACCTTGCCATTTTTCCTCTTTGGAGTGGCTTGCTGTTGGGAGACCTGACTACCAGTAGGTATGAATCTTGTGAACAGGATTTGGTGACAACATTGACACTACCAAAAACAAGAGATACCAATTGTCACATAGAAAGGTGGTTTGGAATTGTCAAACATTCCATAATGCATAAACAACAAAATGTCAAACCAGGAATCTTCATAAGAAAAATGCATCAGTCTCTGCAAACAAGATATACAGAGCACATCATTCTGCATAACCTTCCTCAAAAGCTGTTGCTCCAGCCTGAGCCACCTCTGAACCTTGATCAGTGTAAAGAAACTTGGATGAAGAAGAAGAAAGAACGTTTCCCAAACACCAAATCCAAATTCTTTTCTGTTCCTCAGAGAATGCCTGTTCCACAAAAAAAGAAAAGAAGGATCCACAAAGATAAGCCAAAAAGTCACAAAGAGTCAAGTCCTGAGCCAATCCAGCTTTATGCAGAGGCACTCCCTGTAGAGGAAGAGGTAATTAAGTTAGTACAAGAAATGAAACTATTTATTGCATATATTCAGCTAACTTATTATTGACTATATGAAGTGTGTAACATTCACAGATTGACATGTTATGGACAAAACCGCACAATGAACTGGTTGTAGCCATTGTGAAGTCTGAAGATCAGAATCTGGAGTTCCTGTTACATCACAAGGAGTTCCTGACACTGAAGCCGCATGACTGGTTATTTGGAGAGGTACACATATCATAACAAAAATATCTAGTAAATACAAAATTTTACTATATATACATTTATAAACTATAAAAAATGTTGTACCTAAGAAAAAGTAAATGCCAGATACTACATGTTTTTTCTCAATGTACGTACTAATTGAAATAAATTGAATAATTGCAATAATTTATCTTTTTTTTCCCCAGACGATCGAGTGCTATTTAAGAGCTGTACTTAATGCAAAGGGTGCAAATATCTACCAGCTAAGCCATTACACCACAAGTGTCATTTTAAATGGCACAGAAGACCAGGTCATACGACAAGGTTTGAAAAAAGTGAGTGCAACTACTTATGATTCTGCATTTTTATATGTCCATGTATTTTACAGTACACAAATACGTTTATTTACATTTCTGATATATAGGTCAACTTTGAGCAATATGATGGGGTCATCTCTGTTGTAAATATCAGACACATGCACTGGAGGTTTGTGGTAAGTAAAAATATATTACAAGTAAAAAATACAATTATTGTGTTGTATGACTATTACAGATAAACATTGATACACCCATACATAAATGTTTGACCTTTTCACAGACATTTAATTGAATGACTAATTATTATTCTTTTTTTTATATTTAGTATCTACATGCTACAAATAACACCATTTTCATACTTGACCCTCAACGCGGTAGTGATGAAATGAAACTTGCCACACAAGCATGCAAAAAATTTGTGTATGTTATGTTGTATAAAAAATCTGTAACCTTTTTCGATCTACAACACTAATATTGGAATATTACCATATGGATGTTGCTGAAGACCACCACAACCCCACACACTGTATTTTTCCTACAACAGGGAATATTTCAGGAAGAGAGGAAACCAGCATGGAAGAAAAGACTGGGTGGACACTATGTGGAAGCCTGGGACAATACACCATTCGTTCCAGGAGGATGCTTTCAGCTGTGGTGTCTTTGTGATGCAGGTAAATGGAGGGAAAACTACTTTACATAAACACTGTTCTCACATTTTCCCATATGAGACTAGTAATGTTCTCCGCTCTCCTTCTAGATGGCCAAGCAGGTGGTGGAACACTTTCCAAAAATTCCTGAGAGCATCAACATAATACCCAGCAAAGAGGAGATGTGTCACATCAGGAAAAATGTTGCCAAAACTATTTTGCAGGCATCAGGTATTGGCAAACTATTTAAAAGAACAGTTTATTTCCAGAGACAGAGTGATGGAGTATAATTATCTACATTATCATAATTGCAGTGTCGAGAGATGAGTATTGCTCTGCATGTGGACAAAAAGACACTAAGGACCAAACAGAGGAGCTCTGCACCTGGGTATTCTTTATGTCATTATTGCCTATTTGTTGAAAGTGAAAAGAAATTGAAGAGAAAATGAGTTTTCTCAAATACATTTCATAATTACAACAGTTTCTGAATAAATCTAACAATGTCCTATTTTTCTTCCAGGTTCAATGTGAATTATGCCAGAGGTGGTTTCATGTCCAGTGCCTCGAAATTAATCTGCCACCAAAAGAGGAACCATGGATTTGTGGTTTGTGTTTGTAAGCTATTCAGTTAGAGGAGCTCATGCTAAAAGTGTGTTTAAATTGTAAAAAATATGTATGTATTTGATGAAGCAGAAAAAATACATACGTATATATACACTCACCTAAAGGATTATTAGGAACACATACTAATACTGTGTTTGACCCCTTTAGCCTTCAGAACTGCCTTAATTCTACGTGGCATTGATTCAACAAGGTGCTGAAACTTCTTTAGAAATGTTGGCCCATATTGATAGGATAGCATCTTGCAGTTGATGGAGATTTGTGGGATGCACATCCAGGGCACGAAGCTCCGTTCCACCACATCCCAAAGATGCTCTATTGGGTTGAGATCTGGTGACTGTGGGGGCCATTTTAGTACAGTGAACTCATTGTCATGTTCAAGAAACCAATTTGAAATGATTCGAGCTTTCTGACATGGTGCATTATCCTGCTGGAAGTAGCCATCAGAGGATGGGTACATGGTGGCCATAAAGGGATGGACATGGTCAGAAACAATGCTCAGGTAGGCCGTGGCATTTAAGCGATGCCCAATTGGCACTAAGGGGCCTAAATGCCAAGAAAACATCCCCCACACCATTACACCACCACCACCAGCCTGCACAGTGGTAACAAGGCATGATGGATCCATGTTCTCATTCTGTTTACAGCCAAATTCTGACTCTACCATCTGAATGTCTCAACAGAAATCGAGACTCATCAGACCAGGCAACATTTTTCCAGTCTTCAACTGTCCAATTTTGGTGAGCTCTTGCAAATTGTAGCCTCTTTTTCCTATTTGTAGTGGAGATGAGTGGTACCCGGTGGGGTCTTCTGCTGTTGTAGCCCATCCGCCTCAAGGTTGTGCGTGTTGTGGCTTCACAAATGCTTTGCTGCATACCTCGGTTGTAACGAGTGGTTATTTCAGGCAAAGTTGCTCTTCTATCAGCTTGAATCAGTCGGCCCATTCTCCTCTGACCTCTAGCATCAACAAGGCATTTTCAGCCCACAGGACTGCCGCATACTGGATGTTTTTCCCTTTTCACACCATTCTTTGTAAACCCTAGAAATGGTTGTGCGTGAAAATCCCAGTAACTGAGCAGATTGTGAAATACTCAGACCGGCCCGTGTGGCACCAACAATCATGCCACGCTCAAAATTGCTTAAATCACCTTTCTTTCCCATTCTGACATTCAGTTTGGAGTTCAGGAGATTGTCTTGACCAGGACCACACCCCTAAATGCATTGAAGCAACTGCCATGTGATTGGTTGATTAGATAATTGCATTAATGAGAAATTGAACAGGTGTTCCTAATAATCCTTTAGGTGAGTGTATTTTCTTGCTTATGTTTTATCAATTTTGCTTATGCTTTATCATTTAATCATTTGTATATTTAATATCATTTAACCAAATCTAATCAATCATATTGTAAGAAACATTAGTATTAGGTTGATGTGTTTCTCATTAGTATCATTTAGATGTGTTTACCATTATTATCATTTGAAATGTATTCTTGCTGCTTTTCTTTTATTAATTTGTATGCCTCAAATGTAGCTGACTGATTTAGAAGTCTGTAAGTGTCCATAGACAGACCACAAATGCTTGAATGTCTCAGAATAAAGTGACAAATTAATGTTCTATTAGCTAAACATCTTGCAGAAGGGACATGTTGTGCAGTTCTGTATTGTGTATTGTATTAAATGAACATAAAATAAACAACTTTCTGACTGACACTTTTAGGGTACCAGACAATGTGTGTATGCCTCACCCCACTTGTCCTGGCAAATTATCTCCGCCCCATAATTCCCTTTATAAAACAGACAATATAATTTTCCTTCAATGACTTAATAACAACAAAATATCTCAACATTGCTGATTCCAGATTCATTTCTGGAAGCCGGGCTAAATTAGCAAGCACTGTTACTGCATTCAGATATCAGATACAGACATTAAAGAATACATGAAAAGAACATTTCAGTAATTACACTGGTAACTTCTATAACAAAGTAAAATCTCACAAGCCTAGAGAAGTCATTCAACTCATGTGATATTTAGAAAGAAAAATATTGATGAATACCTTGATAACTCACTTATTACATTTACATTGAAGCAGCAGTTTATTCCAAAATCCACACCCTCCACACCCAAAATAAACATCATGTTTGCTGTCATGTTTTCTGAGTACTTGTCAATAATCTGATGGATTCAGTACCACGGACAGTAATATTTCTGCAGGACTGTAAACATTATAGTATATTTGCAATATTCTAGTATGTTTTTATATATAAAAATACTTATATGAGTTTCCAGGCCTTTGTGTGAGCCAGGAGAGAGCATATGAGGTTACTAAAAGTGTTGATACTGCAGAGAACACAAAGAATGGTATATAACCTTGAAAAACAGGTGTATTCTCTTCAAAAACAAAAAGTGTTTCTGTTAATCAATAGTACACTGATGAGAGTCCTTGGTGTGCTGGCATGTATCTTTTCAAAGATACTTTTAATCAGTTATTATATGAATGGTGTCTTGTTTTAATAAGCTAAATGTATTATAATTTGGCAACTGGTGTTTTCTTTCAAATAATAATGTATTTGAACAAACAAGGCTGCCCGTTGAGGGAATGTGCTGAAAATGCAGGAAAAAGATAAAAAGTATTTGATGGAGACATGGCTGTTTACGCAGATGTTTCTAGGAGTTGATGTACTCTGTCCATGAACTGTAACATGAGGTCAAGTTATGAGAGGCTACCAAAGATGCATGTTTCTTTTTCTTTTTAATAGATAGACGAGGGATCTCCCACCAATATTTAATTAACAAAGGACGTAGAACATATTGGTGGGAAAGAGACAAGGCAGTGACCTCATGCGTCAGAGACAGTGGGTAACAAGATAACAAAAAGGTATATAAACTGAGAACTTAGGATAATGAGTCAGAACGGACAGCTGGCCGGTCTCATGTTTGTTGGTGTTCAATAAAATACAACTTTGGCATCTGGAACTCAAGACTCCGAGAGTTTTCTTACAACTTAGAGAGATTCATTGTGATATTCCACGACAACATCAATCAATGTACATGAATTGTGTTATTGTTAAAGTTTCATGTTAAACACAGATGTCATACAACAGGAAAACATAAAATAGAGTTTAGCCATTTTTTTTATTCAACACCTGGAGAACACTGTTACACAGTCTTTATCACAGATAAAAACAGAAAAACAGAGGTGAATAAAACAGCAAGACATGGGCTGTAGTATGTTCTGTAGGGTCCAGACAAGATGATCCAACTTGCTTTGTAGCAGTGGTCTCAATGCTTTTCAAAACCTTTTTAAATAAATCATATGTCATTATTAAAACCACCACACTTACACATTTCTTTTTCATTTTTTTCTTCTCAAATAAATAAATAAATAAATATAAACGGTTGTACAATGAAGCAATTAACTATGTTCAGGAGATTAAACATGATTTTCCTTTCTACAGTCTGGATTGTTACCAAATTACAGTTCATGTACAGATTCATTCATTATTATTTCATAAACACCTTTTTCAACACCATCATTATAATGCAGGTTTTGTTGCTAAAGGACATTCTATAGCATCAGAACACATAATGTGAGAGATATTTGCCAGTAGGCTAAAATGTAGTTGTCTGTTTGCACACGATGAAAAACAATATTAACTTTTTAGACGGTCCCTATCTTGGTTACGACACACATTGAATATTCATCTCTAAAGTACATGCTTAAAAATATACTTGCCCATTTTGATCGATTGTAAAAAATGTTGTAGTTCACAACCTTTGTTGTCAATATCATGTAGCTGCTTCGAATCTGAAAAAAAAATTGCTTTATTGACTATTTAATTGAAAAAGTTCTTTAACGCGAATGTGCGAATGTGCGAATATCAAACCAACTTTACCTAAGTGCAGTAAGTAGCTATCCAGTGCATGATCATCATTGTCTTGATTGTGAGATTTTGGTAGGTGTCGACAAAATCCATTTGAATGATGTCCCCATATTCCTTGCTCTCTCTCTCAAGATGTTGCTGAAGCACTGGGTTGCTTTTTGTGGGCTGACCAATAACAAATAATCGCAAAATATTCACATGTGGAATCAAGTTCTCTTGACCCCATGTCCATCTTATAGCTGTCCTCGCCTCGGTGTTTTCGAGAGTCAATGGGATCATAAGAATCAAGAAAGGAGGGCTGTTCCTCTCACAGACTTCTGGCTGGTTTAGAATGTATCTGTAAGTTGATGGTGAGATCACATCATATAGCTCTTTAAGTGTCGGAGTCGGCCTGATAAGAGACGGCGAAAGCACTGTGCTGTTCAAAGTCAGGATACAAACAACTGTAATTACTCCACAACAAGCAACAGCAAGGTACATTCGCCATCGTTTTAGCATATTAGCATATCGTTTTAGAACGGATGGAACCTATCCAACTATTACTCCACCAGCAAAACAGACAGTTACTTACGTCATTTAGTCTATACAAGTGGCAAAGTTTAAAAGGTCAGTCCCTGAGTAAATTAAAGAGCCCAACCCTTCTACATAGGGCGTGTTTGCTTGTAAACCAGCAGCTGCAGTTCACATTTCAAAGTAAAGGTCTTTTTCTAACATTTGGTTACATTTCAAGTGTTTGAACAACAGAAACCGGTGACACCAGAATATTTAAATAGGTTAAACATTTGTAGTGTCATATGCCAGAACACAAGGTGTTATTAGGAAAACATCTCTGCAGTGATTTGGTTGAAAATCGTCAAAAATGTGATTAGTATAATCAAACTTAATCTGTGTCTGTAATCCCTTCCGCCAAAAAAGTAGTCGAAAGTATTTTCCCATTAATTTTTTTTCATATACGTTTTTTTCAGACGTATCTTGCAGACAGCTCTCATCGCTATTGTCATTGAGAAATATATGTTATGGATTTTAAAAACACGAGATGTTCTGCATGACCGTGTGATTGTTTAATTTATTAAACAGGAAAGGTGGACTGATTTTCACTTCAAGAAATTGGCAAAAGCTTTTTGCATTGTTATGGCAAAATCAGGAGTTTCCTAAGTGTAAAATAGGCTACTGGAATGGAATGCATTTATGGTCGGAGATATCAAGTAGGAATATCCCACATCCAACTCGTACCCTGCGAAATTTAACGCAAGCAACATTTAAATCGCAAATATTTTTGGTTTGATTTTTCCAGGTATAGACCTCCTTGGTAGATTCATATGAACAATAATGATTTTTGAATGTCTGTTCGGGAGACGTTTGTCACAGGCTAACCTGATGACGTAATCAGCATTTGAAACGAATTTTTGTGTTTTGTGATTGTTTGTTTAAGTAACTGTCATTGTGTTAGTTGGTTTTGTGTTCTTTTCGGTACAATCAAAATACATATTAAAATAAGGCCACAACACTTCATCAAATGTCAGTTACCTTTAATTCATAAAAAAAATTCCACCAAATCATCCTGCCTGCTGCTCATTTGCTGGTTCATATACTGTATAGCAAAACAATTCTTCTTCTTCTTCTTCTTGTTAATGGCCTCTCACTCCTTAGGAGTATTACCGCCACCTACTGAGTAGCGTATGGGGGATGCGTCTGTAGTTTTGTTTTATTATTTATTTATTATTTTTAATTATACACATATGCGAGGATGTAATGTCCCACCCACCCCAGAGGATCAGAACTGGCGCTACGTGTTCAGCTCCTCCAGCTTCAACACTGGGCTCCTCAACCTCCAGGATGGGCAAAAGTACCACATTCCCCATAGTATATCCTGTGCTCTAGTCCTGTATTCTTTAAAAAGGTTAAAAAAAAAAAAAAAAAGGCCTATATGTCTGAGAATCTCTCAAACCCTTTCCCAAGAGGTCCGTGACATTCACTGGTCTATTCTTTATATTATTAAAAAGACTACTGCGTTGAACATCATATTTGTTACATTTAAAAAAAAAAAAAAGAATACATGCTCTACTGTTTCCTGTGTGTCCCAGTCTTAATCTAGAGATCATTACTTCTTCCTTTCTATAGCCTACCTTCCATAAAATTGTTCTTTTCCTACTAATTTTGCAATATTATAATACCATCTCCCTGTGCTGCTATTTTCCCACCTTTGTTGCCAAAAGTTTACTAGTTTCTTTTTAATCACTGATTTTACATCACTTCTCCCGAGGGGTACTTTAATACCCACCAAGTTTTTCTTTAATGCTTTTTTTTGTTGCTAATTTATCGCTATTTAATTCCCTGATATCCCAATGTGTGCCGGTATCCAACAAAAGTATACTGTTATACCCTCTGCTTTCAATCTATAATATATATATATATATTTAATTAAATGGACAACAAAGCATTTGAAATGGATATCGATGTGTTGACATTGTTTATTCCAAACTATGTGTAAAGAACATCTTACCACCTGGCCCTGGCTTATAGGAAAAACCACTATACTCCAATACCAACTTTTTGATTAAATGGATCTTTAGGTCCATCTGTAAACATCTGCATAAAAGAGTAAACATTTTCTCGCATAAACACATTGATTTCATTACTACTATTATACCCTTTTTCTGCTTTTTCCCAGGTCTTTAATAATCTCATTTCAACAATAGGTTCAGGAAAGTTCCATACAGGCACACCCTGTAATGGCATATTAGGGCAGATTACTTCATTTTCAAGACAACAATCCTTGACCCACTGTTCATACTTCGATCCAAAGCTATTTCCTCCATTATTTTTATATTCCCAGCAATCTTTTAAAACTGTGCATGTGCGATGATTGTTGTCACTTCCTTGCAAGTTAACCCAATACATCATAGATAGTTTTCCCCTTCTTAAGTCTAAAGGCATCTCCCCCATTTTGTTCTTATTGCTCCACAACAGATTCTAAGTGCTCTAGATTGTAAATTATCCAATTTCTTCCATTCTGATTTAGATACAGACCCATACACTGCACATCCATAGTCTATACTAGAACGTATTAAAGCTTGATATACATGTAACAGTGAACTCTTGCTGGCTCCCCATTCATACTTGGCTATATTATGCCTTTACAACAGTTCTTTTTCTTCTTTTGCCGTTTTATGGCAGTTAGCAAACAAAAGATAGGTGCATTCTCGCCACTACTGGGCTGGAGTGTGGAGCATTGATGGAGAGAAGAAAAAAAAAACCCTGTTACCTTCTAAATCCTATTAAACAGTTCTACCTTTCTTAAGTATCCATTTAAAGTATTATACATTTTATGATGATTCAAGTCATTAAGCAGCAGTGTTTTAAGGGTAAGATTTCCTATTCCCCATTTCTCTTATTTCTTCCAACAGAAGTACTCTTTCATTTTTATAAGCAGTACAATATATTAGTACATGCTCTACAGTTTCTGCTGATCCACATAAACTACAGTTCCCAGACTCATATTTTTTCATTCTATATAGGGAATAATTTAGAGCCATGGCGAAATCTGGTAATGATTGTGTCTTCTCTTCTACTACCAAAATGCCCTCTTTCAGCTCCTACTTGATTTTGAATATGATAAAGATGTCTTCCTCTTCCCTCCTCATTCCAAAGTTCTTGCCATTTCCCTTTTATAGCTGTTCTGATTTTCTTTAATTAGTGGGATATTAATTTCTATATGTGATAATTTCAGCACTTGCTTTGCTAACTGATCAACCACCTCATTTCCATCCACTCCTATGTGTTCTGGAACCCACAGGAAACACATCTTAATTCCTAACTTATTAACTCTATACATACTTAAAATAATTTAATATAAAATGTCTTGTCTTGAGGATCTCCCACTAATAATGCTTGATAAAGCAGAGAATGAATCTGAGCATATCACAACATTCATTGGCCAAGTGTCCTCCATCTACCTGATAGCTAATAATAACCATCTCTGTTGAATAAACTCCTACTTGGTCAGATACTCTTTTACCAGTTTAACTTGAAAATGTGGGACATATACAGCTGCTGAAGCTCGACCTGTTTCAGGATCTTTATATCCATCAGTGAAAATTGTAAGCATTGAGAAGTAATTCTGCTCTAGATAGTGATTAACCATTGCATCCTTTCCTATTGCTCTATTTTTATCATTAATAATTTCTTGCAGATTAAGATCTACTAATGGTAAAGGGAATAGCCAAAAATGCCCGGTATGCCAGATTACCAGTCCAGCCCTGGTAATGATAATATTCTAGTCAATATGAGAAGGTATATAGAGAGTTGTTTATTTATTTATTATTTCATAGGGGGGACCATCAGAAAGTTCATTAGATAATGAGTTTACCTTTTACAATCTAATTCGTTTTTCCACCTCTGACCATTTCCAATTTTTCTCACCTTTACCTTCCCTGCCATATGCTTCACCTTCCATCTCCAAATCATTTCCAGATACTACGCTAGTACCTTCCATCAACAAACCGGTCACATTCTAGTGTTGCCAAACAGTTCTTCTTCTTCTTCTTCTTTTTGATTTACGGCGGATCACAGACATTATATAGGTGCATTACTGCCACCTATAACCCAAATGGACCATTTACACTCTACTTAAAATCTTACTCCACCAATCTACATACACTCACCTAAAGGATTATTAGGAACACCATACTAATACTGTGTTTGACCCCCTTTCGCCTTCAGAACTGCCTTAATCCTATGTGGCATTGATTCAACAAGGTGCTGAAAGCATTCTTTAGAAATGTTGGCCCATATTGATAGGATAGCATCTTGCAGTTGATGGAGATTTGTGGGATGCACATCCAGGGCACGAAGCTCCCGTTCCACCACATCCCAAAGATGCTCTATTGGGTTGAGATCTGGTGACTGTGGGGGCCATTTTAGTACAGTGAACTCATTGTCATGTTCAAGAAACCAATTTGAAATGATTCGAGCTTTGTGACATGGTGCATTATCCTGCTGTAAGTAGCCATCAGAGGATGGGTACATGGTGGCCATAAAGGGATGGACATGGTCAGAAACAATGCTCAGGTAGGCCGTGGCATTTAAACGATGCCCAATTGGCACTAAGGGGCCTAAAGTGTGCCAAGAAAACATCCCCACACCATTACACCACCACCACCAGCCTGCACAGTGGTAACAAGGCATGATGGATCCATGTTCTCATTCTGTTTACACCAAATTCTGACTCTACCATCTGAATGTCTCAACAGAAATCGAGACTCATCAGACCAGGCAACATTTTTCCAGTCTTCAACTGTCCAATTTTGGTGAGCTCTTGCAAATTGTAGCCTCTTTTTCCTATTTGTAGTGGAGATGAGTGGTACCCGGTGGGGTCTTCTGCTGTTGTAGCCCATCCGCCTCAAGGTTGTGCGTGTTGTGGCTTCACAAATGCTTTGCTGCATACCTCGGTTGTAACGAGTGGTTATTTCAGGCAAAGTTGCTCTTCTATCAGCTTGAATCAGTCGGCCCATTCTCCTCTGACCTCTAGCATCAACAAGGCATTTTCAGCCCACAGGACTGCCGCATACTGGATGTTTTTCCTTTTCACACCATTCTTTGTAAACCCTAGAAATGGTTGTGCGTGAAAATCCCAGTAACTGAGCAGATTGTGAAATACTCAGACCGGCCCGTCTGGCACCAACAACCATGCCACGCTCAAAATTGCTTAAATCACCATTCTTTCCCATTCTGACATTCAGTTTGGAGTTCAGGAGATTGTCTTGACCAGGACCACACCCCTAAATGCATTGAAGCAACTGCCATGTGATTGGTTGATTAGATAATTGCATTAATGAGAAATTGAACAGGTGTTCCTAATAATCCTTTAGGTGAGTGTACAATCACCCTTAATTCTTAAACCTGCATAGAGTCTGAGGCTTCGTCTGGCACTGCGTGTTCAGCTCCTCCAGCTTCCACACTGGGCCCCCGTGGAGGGGTCAAATAAATGGAAATAAATTAATTAATAAAAAATAAATAAATAATAATAATAATTTTACTTACATACTTATATACGTTTGTGCAAACCTGTACTTCCCAAATATTGTAACAATAATGGAGTTATGTTTCTACCAAGATTTAATACATTTTGAATTGTAAACTGCTCACCCTTATTTACTGGTTCATACTTCCACTCATTCCTTTCAACAGTATATTTCCTACAGTGTATTAAAACATGTTCAACTGTTTCATTAACACCACATACTGTACCTCACATAGACCCATTGGATGTTTGCCTACTAAGTGCATTGTACTGTTCAACCTTGTATGCCCCAATCTTAATCTTGTAATTATGTTCTCTTCAAATCTTCTCCCACCTACTCTTCCCTTAACTACTTCTGACTGTATAAGATACAAATGTCTACCTTTTGTGTCAGTGTGCCACCTCATACCCCAGTATGAAAAGGTACCCACAAAAACATTTATACTATTTTGTTGAAGAGAATATCATTCTAGAAATATCTCTATTTTCATATCTTGTCTCGTTTCTGACTTCTGCTCATTCAGACTTATTACAGCTGAACTAGAATCTGAGCAAATTACTGCTTTAGATATTTTAACTTCATTAATCCACCTTATTGCCATAATTATTGCAAACATCTCTCCAATATGCACTGATAGGTAATCTGCTATCCTGTTATTCTTACACACTTTTAACTTTGGAAATATGAATGCCTCAGTATCATATGGACCTTCTTCTTGCCTTCTTTCTAATAATTTTAGATCAACTTCTAGTTGGGGCATAACCCAAAATGGCACTTGCGATAAAGGAATTATTGGAGTATATCTAAATTCCTCCAGTCTCATATCTTTTACTAATTTCTCCACACTCCATCCAAAACTATTGCACTCTTTCTTCTCATATTCCCAACTTGGCATCAATACCTTTTTTTGTAGGGTGATTCCCACTCTGACCTCTTAGATTTACCCAATAAGATGCCATTAATTGTTGTCTTCTAATCTGCAAAGGCATTTCACCCATCTCTACTTGAAGAGCTGAAACTGGAGAAGTTTCAAAAAGAATATGCTCCACAACAAATTCTTAGGGCTTGAGACTGAATTCTATCCAATTTAATTCAATTACATTTATTTGCAGAAAAACCATAAACCATAATCCAATATAGATCTTATCATAGATGTATATATAATTTTTAACGCCAACCTATCTGCACCCCATTCCTGTCCTGAAATAAACCTCATTACATTCACTACTTGCTTACATCTTCCCACCATCTTTTCTACAGTGCATCCGGAAAGTATTCACAGTGCTTCACTTTTTCCATATTTTGTTACAGCCTTATTCTAAAATTGATTAAATTAATTATTTTCCTCAAAATTCTACAAACAATTCCAAACGTGAGAAGTTTGTTTGAAATCTTTGCAAATGTATTAATAATAAAAAACAAAAAAATCACATGTACATATTCACAGCCTTTGCCATGACACTCAAAATTGAGCTCAGGTGCATCCTGTTTCCACTGATCATCCTTGAGATGTTTCTACAACTTGATTGGAGTCCACCTGTGGTAAATTCAGTTGATTGGACATTATTTGGAAAGGCACACACCTGGCTATATAAGGTCCCACAGTTAACAACAGTGCATGTCAGAGCACAAACCAGCCATGAAGTCCAAGGAATTGTCTGTAGACCTCCGAAACAGGATAGTATCGAGGCACAGATCTGGAGACGGGTAAAGAAAAATGTCTGCAGCATTGAAGGTCCCAATGAGCACAGTGGCCTCCAACATCCATAAATGGAAGAAGTTTGGAACTACCAGGACTCTTCCTAGAGTTGGCCGCCCGGCCAAACTGAGCGATCGGGGGAGAAGGGCCTTAGTCATGGAGATGACCAAGAACCTGATGGTCACTCTGACAGAGCTCCAACATTTCTCTGTGGAGAGAGGAGAACCTTCCAGAAGAACAACCATCCCTGCAGCACTCCACCAATCAAGCCTGTATGGTAGAGTGGCCAGACGGAAGTCACTCCTTAGTAAAAGGCACATGACAGCCCACCTTGAGTTTGCCAAAAGGCACCTGAAGGACTCTCAGACCAAGAGAAGCTAAATTCTCTGGTCTGATGAAACAAAGATTGAATCTTTTGGCCTGAATGGCAAGCATCATGTCTGGAGGAAACCAGGCACCGCTCATCACCTTGCCAATACCATCCCTACAGTGAAGCATGGTGGTGGCAGCATCATGCTGTGGCGATGTTTTTCAGCGGCAGGAACTGGGAGACAGTCAGGATCGAGGGAAAGATGAATGCAGAGACATCCTTGATGAAAACCTGCTCTAGAGCGCTCTGGACCTGAGACTGGGGCGAAGGTTCATCTTCCAACAGGACAACGACTCTTACTGTACGTTCACACCAGAAGTGGCGAGAGCGTCAAAATTCGCTCTGGCTGCCCTGCCTTCGACGCTCAAGGACGCTCGTGGACGCTCTGACGTAGTTGAAATAAGCGGCAACGTTTGTTCAGAATGCTTTGTTTTGTGAACTATATTTAAAGGGGCCGCAATTTAAACATCCAGACATGTCGACCATTTACTTTTTGCCGACCGATCACAAGTTGCGTATATCCTCATGAACTCTTTAAAATGTGAAAATAAGAAATCGATCGATGGCAGAAAGTAATTAAAATTATAGTTGTTTGTTATCAAAATAAAATACATTTGTAATAATAACTGTGGTCTTGGTCATATATTACAGGAAACCCGTCACGGCAATAATTCGTTTCTACATTTTATCTTCGAACGAATGTTTGGTGGGAACCAAAGTTTACACGGTTGTGTTCTCGACTTCGCTAGAGCGGAGCACTTCTATATTCCAATTGGTTGCCGCCGAACCGCGTCACAGCTCATTACCATAATGTTGACTGCACTTGAACTTCCATCTGACGCCCACGCCGCCCAAGACTTCGCTCGCCGCTTCTCGCCGCAGAGAGACGCTGGCTGTCATTGAAAAAGAATGACTTCCGGTCGATTTGACGCTCTCACCGCCTCTGGTGTGAACGTACGGTTAAGCACACAGCCAAGATAACAAAGGAGTGGCTGTAATTGGTGCCAAAGGTGTTTCAACAAAGTATTGAGCAAAGGCTGTGAATACTTATGTACAGTACATGTGATTTTTTTTTTTTTTTCATTTTTAATACATTTTCAAATATTTCGAACAAACTTCTTTCATGTAGTCATTATGGGGGTATTGTTTGTAGAATTTTCAGGAAAATAATGAATTTAATCCATTTTGGAATAAGGCTGTAACATAACAAAATTTGGAAAAAGTGAAGCGCTGTAAATACGTTCCGGATGCACTGTATATGCTCTCTCCAGGTTAATCTACTATTAAACCATACTCCTAGAAATCTTATTATATTTACACATTCCAGTTCTTGTTTATATAATTTTAATTTAACATCCACCTTCCTCTTCATATTTGTAAAAATTATAATTTTTGTCTTTTCCACTGAAAACTTGAATCCATTATCCCCTGACCAATTTTCTACTTCATTTAATGCACATTGTATTTTCTTTATGTTATATAAATCATCAGCAAACAATGATTTCCCCATACTTGTATGTATCCTTGAGAAAACATAATTAATCATGATGATAAATAAAGACTGGACTTAGTACACTGCCCTGCAGTGTTCCATTATCAATCACACCACTAGAGGATATAAACCCGCCAAACTTCCCCTTAATTCTTCTCCCTATTAAAAACTCTTTACCCCAGTTATATCCCTAGCTTTATTAATAATCCCTCCTTCTGCAACATATCATATGCCTTTTCTATATTGAAGAAAACAGCGATGACACTTTCCTTATTTATAAATGCGTATAATTGAATGGGTATAATTAATGCTTCCTTCCAACTTTGAGGAAGTATACCTTCTTTCCATATTCTATGATAAAATCTATTCTAAAATCACCTGTATAGAAACTTCACTTAAATACTTCATCATATAATAACTAACTCTGTCCAAACCTGGAGTAGATCGTTTCATTCTTCTCACTGCCATCTTTAATTCACTCATGGAGAATGGGGTATCCAACAGATGATTAACGATCTCTTTTTTCCCCTATTAAATCTGGATACTCTTTCAAAACATCCTCTCTTATTTTCATACTCTGCTCAGTCAAAAAATTTTTTTTAAAACAATTTACTTTAATTAACACTTTTAGAAACATTTCCACTTTCTCTCCATCCTCCACAGCTGTTTCTCCATTCATGCTTAAAACTTGATATCCATTATTCTTTTGAATTCCCTTAATTTTCTTAATCATGCCCCACACCTCCTCTACTGATGTATTTTTACCTATTTCAATACAGTATGCATCCAATACGCTTTCTTGGCTTTCCTAACTGTTCTTCTTACAACTGCTTGTGCTTGTTAATATTAAATATTGTGATTTCCTGACTCTCCTAAATGCTTTCCTTTTTTCTTCTTATGGCACATGCACACTCTACATTCCACCAGGGAACTATCTTAATATATCTACTCCCTTTTCTTTTTGGTATATATTTGTTTGCTGCTATTATGGTATATAACCTTGAAAAACAGGTGTATTTCTTCAAAAACAAAATGTGTTTCTGTTAATCAATAGTATTCTGATGTGAGTCCTTAGTGTGTTTCCTTTGTGCTGGCATGTATCTTTTCAAAGATACTTTTAATCAGTTATTATATGAATGGTGTCTTGTTCTAATGAGCTGAATGTATGATATCTTTGCAGCTGGTGTTTTCTTTCATTAGTCAAATGATAATGTGTATGAGCAAACAAGGCCGCCTCATTGTAAAAAGTATGTGATGAGGACATGGCTGTTTGTCTCTTACGCAAATGTTTTTAGGAGTTGATGTACTCTGTCCACGAACTGTAACATGAGGTCAAGATATGAGAGGCTACCAAAGATACATGTTTCTTTTTCTTTTTAATAGATAGGCGAGGGATCTCCCACCAATATTTAATTAACAAAGGACATAGAACATATTGGTGGGAAAGAGACAAGGCAGTGACCTCGTGGGTCAGAGACAGTGGGTAACAAGTTAACAAAAAGGTATATAACTGAGAACTTAGGATAATGAGTCAGAACGGACAGCTGACCGGTCTCATGTTTGTTGGTGTTCAATAAACTACAAATTTGGCATCTGGAACTCAAGACTCTGAGAGTTTTCTTACAACTTAGAGAGATTCATCGTGAATTTCCACGACACTAATTGAATTGCTTGTACTATTTCTCTACTGATCATCTCTTAATGTTCTTTAATCCTTCCTCACTCAAACTCATAAATTTGTCCCAACTGGCTTTATCATACCTTAATTTAAACATAATTCCCTGATTCACATCACTTCTTCCTGTATTTACTCCCACCAGCCCATCCCTAATCATTACCCATATACCTTCTACTCTTAAGAATCTCTCTGCTGCTCTGACTATAATTTGAATCTTAATTTACTCCCACTGTTGTTAATATAGGATAGTGCTCATCAGCTCATCAGCAGTCAGCTGCCTCGTCCTCTTGAGGGTGCTGACCAGGGAGCCATAGTCTCTATCCATATTTACAACAGAAAAAAGTACAACAATTGGTAGCCAGCAGTGTGTCCTTCATAAATCCATAAACTGAATAGTCACCAAAGGCTTGCGGACTAACCAGAATGTCCAACTGCAGAATAGCCCTCTCACACTTTCCTTGTGAATAGGATCTAATTCGCTGCAGTGTGTGGAGTTCTTGCTCCGGACATGTCGAAAACAGAGAGTGAAATGTTAGTGCAGGCAATTTTAAATAAATCAAAGTCAAAGAAATCTACTAAACAAAATGTATTTCAAATCAAATCAAATCACTTCATTGTCACACTATAATGTACACAAGTGCAACAATAGGGGAAATTCTTGTGTGCAGTTCCGTATACCAATTTACAATAAACAACATACTTACACAACACAATATTTATATACAATGTACAGTAAACAATACACACAATATAGAATACACATACAATAAAAATAAAAAATAAGAGTATATAAAAATATATATGCAGTAGTTATATTGTGTAGAATATATTTGACAGTCCAGTGTGAGATAATAAGACGAAGATTAATAAAGTGCAGTGCTGATTGTTGATCGTGAGAGATCACGTGTTCAAAAGTCTGATTGCTTGGGGGAAGAAGCTGTCATGTAGTCGGCTGGTGCGGGTCCTGAGGCTGCGATACCGCCTGCCTGATGGTAGCAGTGAGAGCAGCCCATGACTCGGGTGGCTGGAGTCTCTGATGATCCTCCGAGCTTTTTTCACACACCGCCTGTTATATATGTCCTGGAGGGAGGGAAGCTCACCTCTGATGATGTTTCTGGCAGTTCGCACCACCCTTTGCAGGTCTTTGCAGTTTTGGGCGGTGCTATTGCCATACCAGGTGGTGACAGCCAGTCAGGATGCTCTCTACAGTACTGGTGTAGAACAGTGTGAGGATATGGTGGTTCATTCCAAACTTCCTCAGCAGTCTCAGGATGAAGAGGCGCTGGTGAGCCTTCTTCACAAAGGCCTCTGTGTGGACGGACCATGTGAGTTCCTCAGTAATGTGGACACCGAGGACCTTAAAACTGCTGACTCTCTCCACCGGTGCTCCATTAATGGTGATGGGGCTGTGTTCTCTGTCTTTCCTCCTGAAGTCCACTACAAGCTCCTTGGTCTTAATGACATTGAGGGAGAGAGTGGTCTCCTGACACCAGCATGTCAGAGTGTGCACCTCCTCCAGTGTTGAGGGTCAGTGATGAGGAGATGTTGCTGCCCATTCTAACCACCTGACCTCTGCCTGACAGGAAATCCAGGATCCAGCTGTACAGTGAGCTGTAGTCTACAAACAGCTTCTCACATATGTGTTCCTTTTTTCCAGGTGGGAGACAGCAGTGTGTATTGTAGATACAATGGCATCATCAGTGGAGCGGTTGTTGCGGTAGGCAAACTGCAATGGGTCCATAGATGTGGGCAGCACAGAGCCGATATGATCTCTGATTAACCTCTCAAAGCGTTTGCTAATGATGGGGGTCAGAGCAACAGGACGCCAGTCATTTAGGCAAGTGATTTTGGCTTGCTTCGGTACAGGCACAATGGTTGACCTTTTGAAGCATGTGGGGACTACAGACAGGGAGAGGGACAGGTTGAAAATGTCTGTAAAAACACCAGCCAGTTGGTTCACGCACGCTCTGATGACACGGCCCGGAATGCCATCTGGACCCGTGGCTTTACGGATGTTCACCTGTTGGAAGGATCAACCCCCTAGCGTCGGCCGCGAGTGCTCTCTCCACGAGGGCGGTGTTGTTGTCCTCGAAACAAGCATAAAATGTGTTAAGCTCATCCGGGAGAGAGGCAGCGGTGTTCACGGCAGAGTTTTTATTCCCTTTGTAGTCCATGATGATGTTAATTCCCTGCCACATACTTCTAGAGTCGATGGTGTTGAACTGTCCTTCAATTTTGTGCCTGTACTGGCGCTTGGATGCACTGATAGAGTTACGGAGGGCATAACTGGCTTGTTTACGCTCCTCCGTGTTCCCAGAATTAAAAGCGGAGGTCCGTGCATTAAGTGCCGCGTGAACATTGCCGATAACCCATGTTTCTGGTTGGGGTAGATCCGTATTGTTTTGGTTGGCACAACGTGCCCTACGCACTTCTTGATGAAACACGTTATGCTATCAGTGAAAAAAGTCTGATTGGTCTGACCAGCACTGGATCGTTCTGAAGGTGGATGCTTCCCGTTTCAGTTTCTGCCTGTAAACAGGCAGAAGCAGAACTGAAGAGTTGTCTGATTTGACAAATGCTGGGCGGGGGAGGGATTTGTAGCCATCCCGGAAAGGAGAATAGCAATGGTCCAAAACCCGGTCCCCTTGTGTGTTGAATCTGATGTGTTGGTGGTATTTTGGTGATATTGTTTTAAAATTGGCTTTGTTAAAGTCCTCGGTCACAATGAACGTGGCCTCAGGGTGCGTGGTTTCCTGCTCACTTATACTCCCATACAGTTCCTTGAGTGCCTGGTCTGTGTCGGCTTGTGGGGGGATGTACACCAGGTAGCGAGAATGGTCGATACAGAAGCATGAGATATTCCAGATCAAGAGAGCAGAAAGACTTGATAAAATGTACGTTCCTCTGATCACACCATGATTTGTTGATCATAAAACATACACCACCACCTCTGCTTTTACCTGAGAGGTCTTTCGCCCTGTCCGCTCGGTGCACGGAGGACCCTGCGGGTTCGATGGCTGAGTCTGGAATCTCCGCAGACAACGCAATGTGGCAGGGCAGAGGGTGGGACCGGGTCGTGATCCTATACACCCAGTCCCGTATTAGGCTTATTATGCCTCCGTGAGGGATAAAGGTCGACTGCAGAGGATCGTGCGGGAGAGAGAGATCATTTACGGAGGCATAATTAGCCTAATACGGGACCGGGTGTGTAGGATCACGACCCGGCCCCGCCCTCCGCCCTGCCACACGCACCAATCCCTCGTCTCTCGTTGGAAAGAGATCCACGCTCTCAGCTTGCAGAGCTTGTTGTCCAGAGACTGAACATTTGCCAGTAGTACACTGGGTAGCGGGGGTCAATTTGCGCGACGTCTTACTCTGCTCTTTTTCCCCTTTTCCTTCTGCGTTTCCACGGCTGGGCAGACCAGACAACGGGCTCTGCTGGCGTGTTTGTAAACAGCGGGTCAGCACTGAGGAATTTGAAGTCCGGTTTTTGGTGTGTAATTGCCGAACCAATGTCCAAAAGCGTTTGTCTGTCGTATACGTAAGGCAGACAACATCCAAGACAAAAAAAACTAAAAATAATTTGTTAAATTATATAAACAATAAACTGCAGTGTTGTGTCGGAGCTCACAACGCAGCAGCCATAATCGCCGCAATCTACATTTCTATGTTGAATGGGTAAGTATCACTAAACCTGTCAAAAAATAAATAAAACTGACGGTCACATTTTTTTTTCCATGTCCTGCATCTCTTTCCTCATCAAGTGTTGGCCTTAGAGTCAGAAGACCATGGTTCATATCCAGCTTGACTTGAAATTTCGTGGTTGCCTCAAGATCGCACTGCGGGTCACAAAAAGTAATCTGTGACTCAGTCTGTTGACTCACCTCTCTGTTTCAGATGTGTGCCCGGCAGAGAACTTCGTCCCCGCTGCTCCATCAAAGACAGCCTAGCCTTCTAATAGTTTCTGTGTTTTGTTCAAATAGAGAATGTTCTCACAAGAAACAGAAATGCGCTTGTGTTGTGGCAAATCTTTGAAGAATCTCTCTAAGATGCAAGAAAAGTCTCAGATTCCAAGTTTATTGTGCCACCAACAAACTCGAGAAGGCCAGCTGTCCGTTCTGAATACACAGTTCTAAGTTCTCATTTATAAACCTTTTAGTTATCTTTCTTGGACCCATTAATCTCTCAAGTCCATTATCTCTGACCAATGGGCCCACACTTAGCATTTTTCCACTCACTACCATTATCTTTCAGGCTTCTACTTTTTATATAATGGTGGAAAGTCCTTCACTTACCTATTTTTAGAAAAGGTTATCTTTCTTCTATAGAATATACTGTTATCTACTTTCCATAGAATGTACTATTTCACACCTAATGTAAGGGACTTTTCCACACGTGGTCTTAATGGTGACCCAGATACACATCTGTTACCTTATAATAACATTATATTGGTTACCTTAATTTGTTTACACATAATATGAATTAATAATTTTTTTAGAAAATTTACCATACTCGCTGTGAGACACCACATTCATTCACATTCACTCATCCACGCCAGAAATGTTGGTATGATAGACTATGTAGTATGTAGGTATGATTCTTTGTGTTGTGTTTACATAAACAGTGTTATCACACATTAGAGAAAGAGCTGGTTGCGTCTGCGAGACACACATGCTCGAAACGCTCACAGATTTACATGCTGTTCTCCTCACGGAGTTCACTGGGAGATTTCATACGAGTTGTTTCTTTGGGATGAATTTGTGACACAATGGATAAAGCACTGATTGCGTCTGCTCACGCTGCACATGCTCGACATGCACACATTTACATGCTATTCACATCCCCTCCTCACTGGGGTTTGCTGGGAGATTACATGTGTGTTGTTTCTTTGTGGCGATTTTCTCACACGATAGAGAAAGCACTGGTTGTGTCTGCTCACGCTGCACGTGCTCGTTACACACGCACATTTATACGCTGTTCACTTCCCCTCTTTGCCGGAGTTCACTGGGAGATTGCATGTTTATTTTTTTCTGTGTGATGATTTTCACATAAACAATCTTATTAGACAATATAGAAAGAGATTGTTGCATCTGCTCGTGCACCGCCTCAAGATGAATGCACATTTACACACCGTTCACTTCCCCTCCTCACCAGAGTTCGCTGGGAAATTACATGTGTTGTTTATGTTTGATGATTTTAACATAAACAATCTTCTCACACAATATGAGAAAGTGCTTGTTGCGTCTGCTCGTGATGCTCATGTTCGACAAACATGCACCTATACATGCTGTTCGCTTCCCCTCCCCACTGGTGTTTGCCGGGAGGCTGTTTCTGTGTATTTTGTTCACATAAAAGTTTTTATAAAATCAGAAACGTGCTAGTTACAAATACTGAGATGCACACATTCATACATTGCACATTCCACACCATAGGTCACTGGGATGATACACAAATGTCACACACAGATCACATGCTGTTCACTCCCTGCCAGAGTTTGCCAGGATGTTACACTAAATATGTGTGATGTGTTAAATAAAGACAGATTATTCGAAAAAAGAGAAAACCACTCATGATGCCTTCATGAGACACTCAAACATTCTCATTTCTCTCCCCTTCCCTGCTGGAGTTCGTTGGGACTGGGATATTATATAGAATGTTGCTTCTGTGTGTTGTGTTTAAATAAAGGATGTTCTCATAAGAGAAAAGTACTCGTTGCACTGCACGAGGTGTACACACTCGAAGAAGCCCATCATGCTTCTTTGCACACACACTCTGTGCACAACCGCTTCCTGGTGGCAAGTGGCGATCTATCTCTAGCGAATAGATATCAATTCAGGTCTGCAGTCGCTGTTCTTGATCCGGATCCTCATGAGGAGAGAATGACACACACACACCAGAGCATATCATATCATTCTCTCACATGTATTGTTCAACACATCATTATATTGTTCAGCAAAGTAACACTTCCACTAGACTAACCAATAAAATCATTCTTTACCTTATCTGGACATGACATACATATTTGATATGAGATACACAAGGGCTTAGGACAGAGATTACAGATACAAGAAACACATATCTAAGAACGGCAGTTTGTCAACACACCCCAATATGAAACAGGAAACAGCTTTCAACACATCAGCTATCATGCAGAACAGGAAGAACACAGTTCTACTGACTACGAAGTTGTTAAGAGGCCTTATTATGTCACACACGCTAAACAGCATTCGGTCATCTATGGTCCTGGCTCAGAATGCGCCTATGTTGCGTGCAGGAACTCACAATCTCCTCGCAGAGAACACGATAGAGATTGTTATGAACTGCGGCGCACACAATGGTTCTACAGCCGATGTCTTCCATTCCGGAGTGAAATGTCGGGCTTCAGCCCATTTTAGATCCAAGACACCTATTCAGAACAGTATCTCAGAAACAGATCTTACCACGCATCTGCCCTTGGGCTGCTTTGCGTCAATAGAGCTATAGGACGCACACATACTTTCATGTATGAGTTGCACCTCGTCTCAGACTGTTTTGAAGGAACAGCTTATTAATTCAGAGTCCGTTGCTTGCCTCTCGACACTCTCGAAGTGTATTGATACAGCACTCGTGGCGTTGAAGCTGAGCGGCTTGCACATTTTGAAATCTATGATGGGCTATTATTAGCCCAATAAGAGGCTCCATTGTGTGAGCATGGAAATTTACTACTCTAAGTGACATGTATTTACAAATTGATGCTCTTCATGAGGTGAATATTCAGTGAACTGCTCCATAGCGGAGAACCTTGCATTCCTCCAAGACCGGTTGGATGCGGATCTCACCACATTGACGCTTAGGTAGCAACTATGTCGGCATACCACGCCACGGGGTTGGCTCCTCCATTGGCAGACATGTTCTATTTTTCAGTTCCTCATGGGAACGAGGCACCTAAACCCCATCGCCCTGCTACAGTCCCAGCTTGGGATTTAAACCTGGTGCTGAAGGCACTCATGAGCCCCCCGTTCGAACCATTGGAATTTGTTGAGTTGTAAATGCTTTCTCTAAGACTCCACTCCTATTGACTCTTGCCTCAGTTAAATGGATGGGTGATATGCTGGCACATTGGCTTACAATTAATGTCTAGAATTTGGATCGGGGCTTTCAAAAGCCACCAACATGCCCAAAAAAGGCTATATGCCTAAGGTTCTTTCCACACCCTTTAGGGCCTAGTTAGTCCACCTACAAGCCTTCGCTTCCCACTGTCTAATTTTGATGAGGAGCACCTAACACATTTATTATGCCCCATGCGGGTATTCAAAATGTATGTGGAGCGCACCCAGAAGTATAGACTGTCAAATCAGCTCTTAGTTTATTATGGAGGACGCAAAATAGGCACGTCCATCTTCAATCATAGACTCCCTCACTGGATCGTTGATGCGATCACCCTCACTCATTAAAAACAGGACATGAGATGCTCTATTGGCATGAAAGCGCATTCAACCAGAGGCATGGTGTCTTCATGGGCATGGTCAAACAGTGTATCCCTACAGAATATATGCCTTGCTGCAGGTTGGCCTTGGCAGAAAACGTTCACAAGGTTTTATAACATAGGCGTGGCATCCATCACTTAGGGAGTCCTCTCTGTCTAGAGACCTTGTTATTTCAACACCAACAGGTGAGCCCGAGCTCCTTATCAATTGGGAACATTTACGGTTACACATGTAACCTCTGTTCCATGAGATGAAGGGAATGAGACACTGCAAAACCTGGCCACACTACTATTTCATAGTTTCTAGGTGCAAAAAATGTGTTATTGTCCTTCATTCAGAAAATTCTGAAGAAATGGCGTTCATGCACCCGCTTATATAGGCCAACTGTGTGCCAAAAGGGGTGGGGCTCAAACACAATTGCCAATCATAAGATTGCCATTATAATATAAGAGCTTCAACTAGGTTGTCGGAGAAGGAATTTCCCAAAAGCGTTTATCGTAATGTCTCGTTCCCTTCATCAGTGTGCAGAGGTTACATGTGTAACCAGAGACGTTTTTCACCAGGAATTCTGCTATTAAACACAATTTTTAAACACTGAAGTTGAAATAACGTGGACAGATGGCTTCAACAAAGGCATATTCCATCAATGAATAACCTCAGAGTTCACCATTGGTCTGTCTTATAAGGATTATAAGTTATCTTTGAAAAATCATTCTTCTATGGAAAAAATGGGACTTTTACTTCCAGAACCAGAATTTTGTGCTCTATAATGGTCCAGTTTGAATGATTCCTGCAAATCAAATTGCATGGTTGAACCTAAACCTTTTTTTATGTTATGGAGTGCACTGAGGGAATGTTACATTCAAGTCTCTAAACTGCCGAACAGTTGCATTGCTGCAAGTAGAGGATTCTGTCATTTTTTAATTATTTTCAATCAATTTAATGTATCCTCAGTGAACAATTTAGAGTCCCCGTGAGTTCCACCACTGGTTACATTAGGCCATTTTGTTGTGTCTAACAAATTCAAAACACTCGCAACACGTTTTGTTAAACAAAATCTGTTTTTATTGTGAGAAGTTACAAAGAAACACCTGTTGTACATCCATTTAATAAACAAACAAACAAAAATATCCAAATACCAAAATGAGACATAATTTACAAAAGTGTTTTATAGGGTCAGTGGTTTAGTCGATTGCAAGGTTGGTGTGGTGGGGTGGGGGGGCAACACGAAGACTTAACTGTATATTATTGTTTTTTGTAATAACAGAACTTTCATATAAGGCTATGTATGTGTACAATAATTCCAAATAACCTGGCCTTTTGAGTACTTATATTTCTTGTCTTCAACATTTTTTATGACTCTTGAACATTATACAAGCTCGTAACTGGGTACACAAAATCACTTAATTAAATCATATCTTGATATAGGTCCTGCCGTAGCTTTTTCGTTTTCCTTATATTTTTTGAGCAACAAATCCAGATTTTTATGCCTTGTGACTCGTGGTTATACGGTAGATCTGATGAGGAGAATGGCATGAATTGTGGGAGAGAGCTTGGGTACTTGTGATATGTCACAGACAGGCTAAAAAGAGATTTTTTTTAATTATCTGAGCCTGCCCACTAGATATTTTTATGCAGTCCTTTTATATCTGCATATTAAACTTTGACTTATAATGTGCCGTCTTTTCAGTTAGGGTGAGAAGTTTAGAGAGCAAAGAATTCTTCAGGTTAGCTATAGCCTAGTGAAGAGACTCCAACACAAAGGATACCACACAAAAACATTGTACTCTCTCCGCAATCTGAGCATGCTCCACTGTAACTGCTTGTGATGTTCAGAGAGAAGATTTATTTTATAGTTTATTTTTTAAACTGGAAAGCACAAGCCATTTCTCAAAATCTCCCCTCCATCATTATTTTATTATATGACTGTTACTGGAGTATCTGTCTTTGGCGTGTGCTTATGATGTACAGGCACAGTGTGTTATGCTTAACACTTCACTATGAGTCTGTTGGTTTACTGTCAAACTGACTAGAACAGAAGTGACACACAACTGTGTATGGTTTTTAGCTTTGAATGGGAGACAAAGAAATTGTTTGTTCCTGTTCTTGGCCATGAATAGGAGACTGTAGAGAGCAGGCTGGGCTCATGGCAGTGGCTTTGGTGATGAAGGGGATGAGATTATGCAGGAGGAACAATGGGTGAATGGGCAGCAGGGGAAGGTTGGCAGGTTAAAGCTGGAGCACACTGGTTTACGATCGCTTTCTCCTTCCCTCAAAGTTTCTGAAATTGGCGGGCCTGATCTTCATTTCTGCAAACTCGATGGAGTGCTCATGACCCTTCCAATGGAACCAGTTTACACCCTGGAGAGAAAATCATTCCAATAGCATTCCGATCATTTGACATATTTCCTAATCGCATTATTATCTTAGTGGAATTACAAACAAAAATGTTCCGGTGCTGTATTTTTATACATTATGCATTAGACAGTTTAGAAAGCACATATGAAAATCTTACTTTGCTGTGACTGTTGTCTCCATATCGGCCCATTATATTCACTCGATGACAGTTTTTATACCAGAAAGCTCCCTTATAGGATAGAGCACAGTTGGTGACAGCTATATCATTGTCATGATCATAGGTCGAGAATGGACGGCCATGGTGATAAGTCATTGAGTCACCTTTAAAAGAGCATAATAATCACAAAATAATCAGATTATAAAACAATTAGGAATGATCAATTTGCAAGTCTGCTATTGATTTCAAACATAAACACAGAAATACTGTATAATAAGACTTTCTAGCAAGTCAGTCCACTGGCGGCCATCTTTGGAACTCTCTCGGGAAGCTATTTCCAGTCATAAAAGTATCCTATTTACTTGAATGGGGGAACACTAACATCTAAAAAATGGTTGGTCAAGAGTACGATCAAAGAAAATATTTCATATCAGCATTCAAATCTGACAACACTGGTATCATAAATTGTGCTTCTTTAACTCAGATTACGCTATATAGTATAGCTTGTATAGCTAATGAGGATGCGCATTCTCAAGTTGATTGACATGAGATGTCACTCTTTTACCTGTAAGGCGGGACTTCCTTTCTACGTCCATTGACCATTAGGTGTTCCAATTTCTCCCATTAATTTACAAAGAAGTGGCCCATCTCTACTAAATAGTCTCAGATAATAAATATTATGGCTGCCAATCGCTTAACATTTTTTATAAAATGAATGACATTATATGCCGATTAACAAATCGTATTAATCGAATATAGCAATATGTGCTGAAAAAAAGCCCCAAATAATGATAAATCAATATATAAGTATAAAATAATTCTTAATATAGTACTCATGTATAATGTTTTATAATAATTGACATTATTGTGACAAACGTGTAAAGAATTAATTAATAGAACAATACAAAAAGAGGCCTTAGAAGTGAATATATTTTTTGCAGTGCTGGGTAGTAACATATTACATGTAATCTGGATTACTTAATCAGATTAGAAAAATCTATTAAAATGGATTAAAGTACATTTTAAAATACTCGTAATAGGACTACAGTTACTTTTATAGATTACATGATTACATATTATTAAATCAATGGCTGTACAGTTTTAATCATTTATTGATCATTTTCATATCAATATCATCATATTCTTACTCCGAAGCTCAATAGTATCACAGATGAACATTCATGTAATGTTTCTATTGTTTTATACACTTAAAATGAACTAAATATGTTTTTAAAAAATTATTATTTCTTACTACCTCACCCAAGGTGTGTAGCTCACACATATAACTTAACTGCTTCAAAAGATCTAGTGGATGCCATCTCTAAGGTTCCTGTCCACAGGGTACACAATAGTTCAAAGAATTTAATATATTTTCTTGTTAAAATGTTAAAATGATTATCCTACTAAAAAGCATGTGGCATATAATCAAATATAATAAGGTTGAAAGTTATCCAAAAGAAATCCAAAAATAATTGGATTCGATTACCCCCACAAATGTAATCTATGAGATTACGTTACTGATTCAATTTTTTGTCATGTAATTTGTAATCAGAACCTGATTACAATTCCTAAGTAATCTACCCAGCACTGATTGTTTGTTATATCCCCATATCATTAAGCATTAGCTAATCACTGACCTATTGTCCACAGTGATAAGTTTTACAAATGAGTTAATCAATCTGTCGAAGGTAGACTTGAGAGATTTTCTCACAGGATGTGCTGACACATGCATCAGATGGACGCTTTTGGAGCATCTTAATTGTTTTGCATTTCACTGGTTTTCTTTTGCATTTATGGTGAAACGTTCGATGTACATGTCATGTAAACACTAACAAAACTATGTCATGTAGGAAACCTTATTATGTTTTTACATTGAAACCTGCTTGATATAAAAGATTAGAGTATCTATTTTCGTCCGATATGCTAATATTCTTTTTCATATCATTCGATCATTCATATCATTTCATTAGAAATTCACATTTGCACATTGCTAATTTTTTTGAATGTCCAAATCGGCAGAAGAAAAAAACAGACAGCCAAAGCAGTGGTGTCTGAGGGATCTTCTTCCAAATTATTAAAATATTTTATAGATTTTATCAATCAAGTGCAGTTGGATATGAATATTAAAAGATCATCTGTTTGTTTTGAAGCTTAATAATAGCATATCATTTTTACATTCAAATTCTTTCATATTTCGTTAGATTCAGATAGCAAGAATGGGGCATAGAAGACTTTCACCTACTTTTGCACTTGTGTACATGGTAGTGTGACAATAAAGTGATTCGATTTTATTTGAGAAGCCCTCGTGACTGAGGAAAGATACTGTATGGGGGTTCAGGTGTATTTACTGAGAGAAAATGTAGAAAATATAAAAGTCTGAATGGATTATTTTTATATTTTCATTAACGTGAGAAAGACAAAGCTATCTAGTAATTTTATTGTCTTTCCTTATCATCCATGCCAGAGATGATGACATCTGATTAATTTCACAAAATTAGAACCAACATCTATTTGTTTATTATTAAAGGCTTGTAATATGCTGATTAATTTAGATAAAAAGGCAAACTGGAACTGCGTTAACTTTCAGTATGTGGTGCCTCATGTCTACTCACATGCAGGGAAAAGAGGCGTGTTTGGTGCTAGAGAGAAATATTCAAGAATACAGGGCAAAAAAGATCGGATCTGAACGCCGCCCTACTTCATTCCCTTACTTCAGTCGCCATACAGGTGCATTAGCGGAGATTATGACTTCGCCTGTCTATTTGATGCTGCCAACCCAGATATATCAGATGCGTCACTAGACTTCAGAATCATATGAACTGCGGTACAACCTATATGATGGAGTCTAAATAAAGATTTTAATGTAAACATGAACTTTACGATAGATTTGATTAACATGACTGATAAACACCCCCCTGTTGCAGTGGCGAATTCTCAGGGCCAGCAAAGCCTTCTCTGCTGGCCTAACATGCCAAATAATTAAATATTAAATATAATTTCATTCTCAATCACCTTTTTGCGATGTATTTTTAATCACTTTCCACTCTTAATTAATCTACAAACATAAAGAGAAAAATTGAAAGTTCAAAATTTGAATTTATTCCTTGATGCTTACAAGCAAAATGTGACCGCATCAGAGTCTGTTCTAAGACCAGTGAAGACAGACAGCACATCGGAGGTTAAGTCACTCACTAAATAGGCCGCAGGGGAAAAGGGATATGGAAAATTCACAGCTGTCCCTCTTTGGTCTAATTTGTTGCTCAATGTATCAAGTTAAATGGAGTTTGAAACTTGAAAAAGCACATTGTGAGACCCCTGCTCTGTCTTTGAACAGCTGTCGATTTGTTGCCGGTACAGCTTGAACTGCACGTACTGCCCCCTGCTGACTGAGACTCACAGAAACATGCAGATGGCACTTCCAGCTTAAACTGCTCCTTTGGTAGGAAAATTCCTAATTACGGTAGCATGATTAATTACGTTAATATTTTTAGATTATTTTTCGTATAATTTATCACACAGAATTAACGTGTTAAATTGACAGCCTTAATAAATATATATTGATATTATATAATAAATATTTAAAGACATTACCTGCCATGCCACTGTATCCTCCAACATGGACTTTGTAGCGACTGCGTGGTTCAGAGATTGAAAATTTGTCATACTGTGCATACGCAGAGTCATTCTTATCTTTGAGGTCCACACGCAACTCATACTGCCCAGAGGAGGTGATCTTGTGAAGGTTAGAAAGACCTGCAGACATAGGCAATGAGATTTGCAGACCAACATGCTCAAAATATCTAATTTCACTATACTTTTGTGCCTTTCTACTTCCTTGGGCAGTATAAGTAATTTGATATGTGTTCACATACCCAGCCAGAATTCATCATTCAGGTCACCGAAACCTGTGGTGTAGTTCTTCCAGTTTCTGAAAAACTCCACTTTACCACTCTGCCGTCTAACAAACACCTGCATACAAGCACCACAGCATTAAAGTGACTTGTGTATGAGAAAATGTGTTTTTGCTATGTTTCACTAAAAAAAGGAAATTATGTCATCATTTACTCACCCTCATGTTGTTGAACACAAAAGGATATGTTATGAAGCATGTTAGTCTCAGTCACCATTCACTTCATTCATCTTTTCTCCAAAAAATGAAAGTGAATGGTGACAGACTGACATTCTACCTAATATAACCTTTTGTGCTCCACGGAATAAAGAACGCCATACATGTTTTGAACAATAAGAGGGTGAGTAAATGACAGAATTTTCATTTTTGGGTGAACTGTCTTTTAAATTTCCCCTTTGGGATCAGTAAAGTATCTTGCATGTAATTCTCTCATTTGAGAGTGAGTTACTCACGATCCAGCCACCTCCGTCAGTGGTCATATCACAGTAGACCTGCAGGGGCTGATACTCATCTCCACGCAGGTAAATAGTGTACAAGCCTGAAGTTACATCTCCATTCAACAGAGCCTGTGAGCAGTCTTTAGGATGCTTGTACAGCACTCCAACTTTGACAGTGAAAGAACAAAAAGTGTTTGACCTTGTTGATTTTATTGAGTAAACAAAAATCTATGTTTGCACTTTATGTCCAGAGTTGGGTAAATTACTTCTCTAAAAATGTAATCAGATTTCTTTATTGATTATGTCATCTAAAAAGTAATCAAATAATTATTTTACTTTGAAGTAAATTCACTTCTAGAAAAGTTTTTGGTTTACTGCTCAAATTCAAAAGTCATTCATTGTTAGCAACCTTTAGCTGTCACAGAAAAGATAACAGACGTACATATGAATTAATCTTTTAAATGTTTTATACAGTACATATTACTTTAGCACAAGGAATGTACTTAAAGGGAATTAATTTAATTGAAAGTCAGTAACTGTTATCTGATTACAAGAATTTAATATGTAATATGTTACATTACTTTTTTACTAAAAGTAATTCGATTACAGTAACTAATTACTGACACAATAAGATAAAGGTTATTGGCTCACTGGTGGTGAAGACTGTCAAGATGTTTCTGCTTCTCTTTGGTCCAGCAATGGCCTGCAGTTTGACTGTGTACTCAGTGGAGGCAGTCAATTGGGACATGCTGTAATATGTTGCTGTGGGGCTGAGGACGACCTCCTGATCCAAGAAAAGAAAATCAGGCACACACAGTATTTTCAATACACTGCACTCTACTGACATTGAAATATTGGACAGAGTTGGACAAGAAAAACTAGAGAAATATCAATCTCCAATTTTTCAGACCTAAATGAACTGATAGTTTCAACTTCTTTCATTTGCTTTAGCAGCATTCAAAACTGCAGTTAGATGGCAATAAACACACACCTTTGACCATACATTCTATTTCCAAGAAATTACAATTATTTAATAATTTACTCAACTTCATGTTGTTAAAAACCCATAGATATCCTTCCACAGAACACACAAGGAGATGTTAGGCAGAATATAAGTCATCATTCACTTTCATCGTTTGGAAAAAAAGATGCTTTGAAAGGGAATGTTGACTGAGGCTGTGAGTTCCTAACATTCTGCCTAACATCATCTGCTTTACATCATGCCTAAAACCACCGCTTACCTGTGGTTTAATCACTGTATTGCATAACCTCTCATGGACGAATGCTTTATTATGTGGTCAGGTGGTCCACTCACCATCACAATGCCATCAGCAGACTCAAAGCTGAGGATATACCCACTGATGTCTGCTCTTGGTGGTGTCCATGTCAACATTGCACTTTCTGTTTGAATATTACTGGCTGCCAGGTTCTGGGGGGCATCAACATCTGTGGCAGAGGGCATTCAATTATATAGCTGGCTTTCTATATAGTGGATATAATACAAATTGCACAAGCATGCATTGGCGATTGGCAACACACAAGAAAATATTCTCTATTTGCTTGTCATTTTCTTGTTATGCTTAAAGTATGTGTTATGATCTCTTGTAGTTCATCATGTCGCTTTTTGTCCCAAGAGGAACAGATGTCAGACGGTTCTGCAGCTCTTCTCGCCTAAAATGTTCTCTGGATGAGCTTATGGATGTGTTCTGGTGTTTGTATGCAAGGGTGAGTGAGCGTTAACCTTACCTGTGGTGAACTCTGTGGAGGTTGCAGCACTCTTTGCTGCCTCTCTGACTGCATAGACTTTTACTGTGTATTGGGTGGCAGGTATGAGAGAGCTCATCTCAAACTCCACAGTGTTCCCTGACACCCTTTCCATCACTGGAGCCACTGAGATAGAAAACAAACAAGACTCACTGTTGTGCTGTTAAAACTTTTCGTTAAACCGGTTTGGATTTTCATGACTGTTTTCTTCATGGTCTCTCAGTAGTGCATGAAACTGTTAAGATAGTTGTATTTGTGTTTCAAAGTATGCATTGTTTCAAAGCAGTTTTACAGGAAATACAGCCCTAATGCCTCCATTGAGCAAGCCAAAGGAAACATATCAAGAAAAACTCCCTAATAACCTTCACTCAAGAATAATTAACAACCGTCTGGGCTGAGTTACCAGTGTCTGCACTGTAAGTGATGACATAACCGTCCACAGTAGCGATGGAAGGCTGCCACAGCAGCAGAGCCTCAGTGTTGGTGATGTTGACTGCTGTCAGACCTTGTGGCTTATCCAGAGCTAGGGGCCAACAGATACACACAGTGAGATGAAAGAATCAAGACCACCACTGAGAGACAATGTGGAGTCGATTTCTAGACTTATGCCAGACAGGAAAGCAAACTTGCAAATAATACTTATATAAACTATATACTGTAGACAAGCTTATTGCAAATCAGTCTAATCTCACTTTGAGTAACATGTTGGTGCCATCCATGTTATAGTGGTAAGTGCACATGATTCTTCACATTGAGCTTTGTGGCTCTTATTGGCAACATGAGCTTAAGTTGTACAATTTCCTAATACTGTCCCCTCTCAAGCATCTTAATAAAAAAAATTCAAATGGCCCTCAAAAAACAGAATATGTTGCTTTACAAAAGAAAAAAAAAACAAAGTATTTGAATTATAACTATAACATATGAAGCTCTATCTCTTTTCCTGTTCCAGGGGTTTTCAAACTTGTCTATGGAGGTGCAACGGGGTCTGCAGAATTTTTTTTAGAAAAGTATGATGTTTACAAAATGCAATTTTCAGACTGTCATGTTAAATTCATTAAATATGCTTAACATAAAGGCATTATAATTGCCTTTTATTTTGTTTTTGAAAACATGTTTTCTTTATAATATTTCTTACTATTGTTTATATTTAAGGAAGGGTCCTAGGAGCTTGCATCTAAAAGTTTGAAAAGCCCTGACTTAAGAATGAGTTTCCTTTATTAAAAGTGTGCAATTAGTGAGATTCTAATAATATTAGAAAAAGCTGTACCTGTTGTAACTCTGTCAGATCCTGGTTCACTCTCCTCCAAGCCCTTTACAGCAATGACCGTGACCTGGTAGGACATTCCAGGGGTCAGATTAGGCAGCATGGCTCGAGACTTTCCTCCATCTACTTGCAGTGTCATGGGGCTGCCTGCAGGGGAAGAAAGATTAAAAAAACATGGACAATAAGAACTCAGTAGGAAATATAATTTTTGTCACAAGAGGGCAGCATTGGCTGCCAACTGTGATTAATTGATATGGCAAAACACAAAAATGCTCTACTTCGATGATTCCCATAACTGAGGATGTGTCTGATCTATAAACCTGAACATATCATTGAGAGGCCAAAATGACATTATGAAACATCTTTTGGATTCTATAAATTTATTATGTCCAGACTGCAGTCTAAGAGAATTTCCTGCAAGACTTTTACAATCTATTGCATAAGATGTCATTTATGAGAAATCATAAACTGAGGAAGTACAAATAACATTATGATTTGCCAAAAGGCAACCATTCAAATGTTCAGAATGTAACTCACAAAAACTCACTTTACTGACTACAAATTACATGACAAATTTATTTTAGTCAGTAACGTAATCTTTGTATTACATTTAAAGGTAATTGGATCTGATTGCTTTTGGATTACTTTTTACCTAATTCTTGTTAATTTGATGTCACATGCCTTTGAGTTGGATAAGCTTGTAACATTTTGACATTGTTGCTTAAATGCATTAAAGAAAACGTACTTATTTGATCCAAATATGAGAATATGCATGTTTTGTGTGTGTGTATGTTGTCTTTTTCTGAGTGGACTAAAAAAATTACTTAATATGTTCTTTCTCCAGAAATTTTGGCATTACAAACACCATCCATGTGTGTTAACAGATAAGACCAGTTATATTTGTGAATTAACATCACACACAAAAAAAGCAAAGAGCATTCATGTACATTTTTTAAGTCAAGTACAAAAGCAATTTGCTAAAATAAAACTAACTTGACTGCACTAATGCAGTTGGAACACAATTATTGTGTGGAATACAATTCAAAACATAATTCAAGATTTACCAAATGTATATCAGCTGTATGCTTATTTAGAATTAAAAATGTAAAATACTTAAAAAGAACAAAAATGAAAGGGAACAATTAATTATGTACAATTCACTGCCTTTGCCCGATTAATCTGTAATCATGTAATCCATCAAATTAACTTTAATCTGATTAAAATTACTTTAAAATGTACTATAATCTAATTACAAGTATTTAGTTTTGTAATCCGATCACATAATCTGGATTACATGTACTCTATTACTACCCAGCACAGCTGGTAAGTAACTGTATTGAAACCATAATGACCACATGTTACTTACCACCCTGAATTGGTACATAGCTGACCCGGTAGCTGTCTACTTGGGTATGGGGCATAGTCCAGTGAACAGTAGCTGATGTGTCAGTCACATCCGAAAAGTGTATCCCTTTGGGTGTACCCAGACCTTGGTGGAAATAACACACAGGAAACATAACTGGAATAAGCAGTAAGAAAATGTGTTGAAGTGTTTGAGAAATATATTAGAGGCTTGTCTTAGCTAAAAAGAAAGCTTATCCCCCAGTCACAATAATTTGTTAAATAGTGTAAGAAAAAAGTACAGTTAATTGTAAAGATACTACACCATTTATCCAGCTGAGCAAATAGAAGCATAAAAAATAATACGAATGAGGACAACCCAGTGTGCAACTGCTGACAAAAGACACACCGACAAAGACAATGGCCTTAAAGCTATTTTTCAATGCTAGATTTCAGAATCTTGCGTGACAGATGCAGGAAGATTAACTTGCCCCAAGAACAGAGACAGAATAGTGTGACATGCCAGCATCAGACTCAAGTGGAAAGTAAAGCCCGCTGGTATAGAGGAAGAGTGCCAGAGACTGGCACGCAATCAGGAGAAATACACAAAATAGATTGTTTGGCTCTGTAAATAAAACCCTCGATTCACACAGAAAAAAGAGGAGAAGAGTATGATTGGTGCATGAGAGAAGAAAGACTTGGATGTAACCCTTGTTGTTCATGAGAGAGTCTCTTGACTCTAATGGGTGATGTTGTGATTTTGTTAAATATGGGAAAGTTTTAGGCAATGGTTAAGTGGAAAAGGTGAAGTCGGAGTAGGGCTACCAAGAGAAAGGCAGTTAAGCTGTGATCATGGGGTCAAGACACACATTTACTTCAGACTCAGGGCTTTGTTTGGGAGATTAAAGTTGTCATATTATCTATCAGAACATTTCCAAACTATGTAAAAACAGTGCTGACATGTTAACTTGTAATGTGGAAACAATGAAAGTGGGTGTCAGTTTGTGTTTCCTCCACCAGTTTTTCTTTAAAATCCAAATACCTGTTCGAGCTATGGCCAAAATGGGCTGGAATTTTCGTTCCAAAATGATCCCAAAGAGCTTGATTTCATACTCTGTATCTTCCTTAAGACCTGTAACCAGTTCTGTTCTTCTGTCTCCAGATACTTTGAGGTGGTGAGGTTGGTCAATTCCATTAGAATCAGCGACATTGATAGTGAATGTATCAAAGAGGTTTTCCGGAGCTGTCCATGCCAGCTGAAAGTTGTGTGGTGTGATGTCCGTGACCAACAGATGCTTCACTTCAGGTTCAGCCTCTAATTGATAAAATAAAAAAGTTGTTTGTACTTAGAAGAGGTTACATGACAATCTAATTTGAAGTGTCAAACTATGCTGTCTTAGAGACAATTCAGCAAAATGTTATTTATGCATGGAACTTTTTTTTTAAATCAATTGGTCAGCCATCAATCAGTGTTATGACTATAGCAGATGATGTTGAAATCAGTGAGCCAGTAACTTTAAAATAACTGTTAATTTACATATGTGTATTCAGGGTTGGGGAGTAACAGGATTACGTATTTAAAATACAAAATATAAATAAATATTCCACTACAGTTACAATTTAAATAGTTGGTAATTAGAATAGTTACATTAAAGAAGTATTTTGGTTACTGAAGAGATTACTTTGCATTTTATTGTCATTGTTTCATTTAATATTTAGTCCTTTCAGATGGAAAACATTTATCCATATAAATGATGTGATACAAAGTGCATTTGAACAGCGGTGAAACACTTTCTTTTGATGTGTTACATTCATATGAGCAGACAGAGATAAAAATAGGCTAAACCCTGTGTAAATTGTCAGCTTTACGCTAAGCTTAAATGCTATTTCTAGCCATTTTCCATGCACATGTTATCAGCCACGATCATATTTTTTTATCAAGAAAATTCATGTTGGATTATAATTTCTTTTTTCTAGTAATACCTTTTGATATTAGGGCAAAATCATATTCTTGATGATAATTTTTGTATTGTTTTCCTGTGAAAATATCTACAAATCCTTAAAACAAGATCAATTTGATTTATCTTGTTTTTAGAAACAACCCTGCATAAGATATTTAGGGTTTTTCAGAGAATGTATTTTTTATTTTGTCTTACTGTACTGGCAGAGTTTTTATAGTCCAAACAAGTGAAAAAATCTACCAGTGCTGAAGAAGTAATCCAAATTATTTAGAATATGTTACTGATCTTGAGTAATCTAACAGAATATGTTACAAATTACATTTTACAGCATGTATTCTGTAATCTGTAGTGGAATACTTTTCAAAAATAATCCTTCCAACCCAGTGTGTATTAGAAAATGGAATGAGGTCTGGTTAGTGGATGGAAACATATTGACATTGATTCATTTTCTCTATTTTCCAGCAATATATTAGGTTCCAGAATCATAATTATATCTTCATATAATAGCAGTCATTCAGAATTATAGATAGAGCTTTTCCAGGACATTGACATATCCATAATAACCATACGGAGAGGGGCTCATCCTGGAAATGCAGTTTCCTCTGCTTTTTTGCTGAACATGCAAGAATGCTACTGACAATGAATGACAATGATATGACTTCTGAGAAAGGCATCTCCAGAGATGCAGTTGTTGTGGTAAGGATATGTAAAACTGAAAACCTAGAGCCTCAGGGATGTCTTGACCACATAAGCAATGTATTGTGTTTTAAACAATAGCCTTGGTTGTGCCAGAATGTAGTCCAGTTTTATTATGCTATGGTTTTCATCTCCTCTGGTGTACCAAGAAGCGAGTCCACACATTTAACACAAGTTTAACTAGTCTGTATGATTGTGGGTTGTATTACCATAAACTCTGTTGATTTATGTAATTTTTTTACTTTATCTGAAAACTGCCGAAAGTGAACATGTAATGAGTTTTAATTTATGAGGTTAATTAAATGTTAATCCAGTGCATTTACCTTATATGGTATATAAGGTAAATGCACTGGATTATATATATATATATATATATATATAAAATTATAGAAATGTACATTTATACAGAAATCTTTTAATAAATATACTAATTTGAGCTAAATCTTTAACATTAACTACTAAAATATATTTGAATGTATTAATCTATTGTCAACCCTATTCTGAATATTTTCTCTTGTGAAGAGATCATGTAAAAAAAGCACTGTACATACACAGAGTTCAAGTCAGTATGTTTAATTGCCCTGTATGCCTAATAAAGACAACATAGTTTAGACAATTCAATTCACTATGAAGAGAAACAATAATTGAAGACAGGAGGCCATAAGGGCAACAGACAGATAATGGATGATGAAACAGCATATGTAGACACAAAATCAAGAGCTCTAATCTGAAGCACTGACATAATGTAGGCTTCTTATATTATAGTAAAGCTATTATTCTAAATACTAAATGTAAATAAGTTCAAAATCAATGCAGCATTGTTCTAAACCAACAATACTCAATAGAGCCTTGTTGTCCTAAACTGAACTTTCAGAATTAGAAAAAATGGACCCTTGACCAGACTGAACCTCTTCTTCCTCTAAAGTTCTAGATGATGAGAAACAGAAAAGGCATTTGTTGAATGAAGAAAAGTGTTGGAAATGAAAACCAGAGAGGACAAATCCTGTGGAGCTGTCCCTCTTCATTAGCACTGTTCACTTTGTTTAAGAGTGTCAGCGAGTGTTTTGAGGCACTTCAAGAGTGCTAACATGTGCTCTTCAAGGATCACTTTCATCTAAATGGCTTCTAAGTCTCTCTGACTTGACAAAGAGGCATCTGTTTGTGGAGGTGGAAGAAGGCGCCGGCTAACCTACAGAAGCAAGGTCTGGAGGCAGGAATTCTGCAGCAGGCAACTAAAAGCTGAGTGGGATAGCGGTGGATATCTGTGTTGACACAGATAAATGTTACATCTGGGATTTGTTTATACCAAGCACACCAGCTACAGGGTGAACATTTCTGTAAATTTTTGGCCTCAAAAGTGTCAAATAATAGGGAGCTTACTGAAATAAAGCAAGTCGTATTTGGCTGTTCAACATGGAGGACCCCATGAGACAGACCACACCCCCATGTAAAATAAATCAGCTTTTATTAGGCTACTGATATGGCTGGATTCATGATTTCATGTGAGGGTAAATAATATATAACCTATTTTTAAAAGTACTATTCATTTCTTTAGGGGTAGAACTGTGTTAAAGAGGAGAAAAGTACCAACTGCATCTTTAAATATGGGATCTTTTCTAACTGAATAAATATGCTTCCAGCACATACATAAGTTCACTATGGGTCATGTGACATGAATGGACAAGAGGTTAACCGAAGTCCAATCAGCTTGCCTTCTCTGCTTATTTGCATGCAGACTTGAGAAAAGTGCAACAACGTTGGCCCCTGCAGCCATTGGCTAATAAACGGCAAGAAAATGTGTGAAAGTTAAGCATAAGAATGAGAAGTAATGCAGGGTCAGAAAACTGGGCGTGCATACTGAAGAGATCCTTTACAAGAATCGACAAAAACTCTTCAGGCTCACTTCCATGGCAGTACACCCCAGCCCAGTCACCCTCTCTTTTCGCCGACTCTCTGAGGAGGAGCAAAACATTGGCATGGCAATAAATGTATGTTACAATATTGTCTGGTATGATGGTAGTCTAAATTCCACAAACCAATCAACTAAATAATAGTTTGACTCACCACTGAAGTGCCCTGAATGCTGCAGTCAATTAAAATGAAAGACCAGCCTAAGCCTTACAATTTTTTGTCTGTTAAACACAAATGCACCAGTGATGACAGGCAGAGGTCAGTTGCTGCACCTGCAGACTTTGCTGGTGATTATCCAGATGTGAATGTGTGGGAAACCATTATGTTGCAGTGCAGGTGTGCTCTGAATATCACCATGCTTCAACATATAATTGAGAAAAGGGAAGGAGTGTTGACTTTTTCACAAGGTCTGCCACTGTTACTGACTTGAAATGTGGCAATTTTAAAGGAGTTTTATTTCTTTATTTTTTTGTAATGCTAGCTTCTGAGTAAAGCTTGTCACATTGGACAGGGCTGCGTTAAATGTATTGTTTTGATCATAATGCCTAGTCCTTGTTTTATATGCTACATATTAAAATGGAGGAAAATACAAGAAATACTATAATAGTTAATAGTTTTAGCTGTGGATGATAGTGGATGAAAAGATGAATACACCATGAAGGCTACAAACTAAAAAGCTGGTGCAAAGTGTTCATTGATAAAAAAATGTGATGTGATAAAGAATGACTTATTAAAAGAGGTAAGATGTTAGTCGGAAATGAATCACTGCTTAAGATACACAGCATTGGATCCAAAAAGTAGATGCCAAAAGATGACCGAACTGGTCTAAGAATAGTCAAGTAAAGATACCTGTGATGGCTTCTGCAAAGACAGGATTTAAGAGATCTCCCCTGTACAGCACATACAGAGTGACCCTGTAGAATGTACTAGGAGAGAGGTCAGTGACTGTCAGGCTGAACTCCTGGCCAGATAGAGTGTGGTTCTGGCCATCTGACAGGCCATCTGGGTCAGACACTTCAATCAGAAAGCCATCCAACTCTCCTCTTTCCAACTCCCAGGACACACTGAAGCTGTCCCAAGACACATTAGAGATGGTGATGTTTCCCACCTGAGGCTTCTCCTCATCTGGATGACAAACAGATCAGAAGAGAGTTAATTTGGTAGGTAATGGCACACAGATTTAGGAGGTAATGGCGTTTGAAGAAGTTCATAAAGAGTTGAAGGCTGGTTTCTTGAGGCTTTCTGTCTTCAAGGATCCTTTTTGCTAATGTAATGAAAAAATGCCTGAAAACTAAAAACATTTTAAAATCAACACTTCACCATAATTTGTTTTAGTCTGTGTTGCACATTGCTGAAATCAATGCATGCTGTTTTAACAATTAGAATTATCGATTCCATCTTGTGAACAAAAATACAAATTCAAATTTTCTCTTCATCTGTTCCAAACAGAACAGGAACATCTACACATGCAGTGAAAGAGTCTCGAGGAACAACTTTCAAAGGTTGCAGTAACTATTAAAAAAAAATGTAATCACTTCTCGTGCAACCATTAACATCCAAGCATCTAAGTCCATCTTGCTGAGACAGCTGTGCTATTAATGACCCCCGAAAAAAGTCATTAATTTTTGAAGGTTCTGCCTAGCCTGCCTGAGCAGAGGTACGCTGAACACTTCAAACATGGGAGGCAGCCATGCAGTGCAGACCTATAATTGAACATCATTGTGCATTGTCAGCATTCACAGGCAAAGAGGGGGCAGATAGCTAGGAGATACATGGCTTAACCATTATCCTCATCGTGCACATTCAAGAGCTCAGAAACATGGTGTGCAAATAGGGAGAGAGACAATAGGGGAGGAAGTGAATGACCTTCCCAGGCATTAGGGCCAGTTGTTGCCTTTGGAACCTCAAGAAGAAACAATACAAAGCTGTCAAACAGAAAAAAACAAAAACAAAAAAAAAAACTCATTGGTCATCTCTTGTCATTCAAGGGAAGTGAAATTTGGTGAAATGTATTCATTTTGGTCATTGAATAAGTGTTATTTGAGTTCCCTCCATTGAAAACCATAATAAACAGTCCATATATGCCTGAGAAGTGGCCTACACTGCATATAGAAGGGAATGGGAGGAGATAGACATAAAGAATGGCTTTATCACCGTGAGATCATCAAGAAACAAACACCTCAAGGGTGTTTGGATAAAGCCATTGTTGTATACATGCACAACCTTTGTGGCTTTACATAGGCCACGTCCACACCAATATGTTTTTGGTTAAAAAATCTTTTTTCAAATTCCTAACATCATAATTTACCTATGTATGCGGTACTGGAGAGCATTTTTGAAAATCTCCATTTCCATGGATGAACACATCATTTCAGTGAGCATTGTCCACCCAAATCTAGTGTGGATCTGGCCATAGAAACCACTGAATGGCCTTTTAGACATTTTCTTTAAACCATCTCAATACAATGTACAGTATACACTGTATATATTGTATCTTAGTTTGAAAGGCTGCTTAGTTTTTCATGCAATGACCCTTTCTTTAAAGGTGCATGCATATGTGTTTCCTCTCTCCTTGATTGGATTGTGTACACGTGTGTGTGTCTTGAACTTATCTTGGTCATTACTCAAAGTAGGGCAGAACTCCACATCTCCAAATTACAAGCTGAATTTCTTGTAATCTTTCCAGAGAAGGAATCAGTGATATTCAAACAGAAGAAAGGCCCAGACCCAGAGGTCTCACTGCCCCACCTCCCTCATTCCATTATGGGTCTGAGTAAAGTTTTTGCCCATGTTTGTGCTCTGTGTCTATGGCCGATAATGGCTGCTGAAATAAATGCATTGGGATTATGGTGCTGATGATATCACAGACAACATTTTAACAGGCAGCTCAGCATGTGTTCTATTTATCAGTCTGCCCCACAGTTCATTGTGGTCAAATCACGAAAATCCAAGAGTGGGAGTGGGCTCACTGACGATTATCATATGAATGAGCTTTCTGTGTGTGTGTGTGTGTGTGTGTGTGTGTGTGTGTGTGTGTGTGTGTGTGTGTGTGTGTGTGTGTTTTGGATATTGGGAAACACTATATCTCTTGTCTAATCAAACATCTGATGTTATATGTTGTAACTCCTTGGTAGTAGCTAATGATTACTCGGTTGCATTAAAGCATTTTGGTAAACATGCACATTTTGGCCATAAAATGCAGAAAGTTGGGTAAGTACAGTAGCATCCTGACCACAGAGACGTCTCTTAATAATCAATTTGGGTTTCTCTTGTTTCTTTTAGAAGTAAAATAAATCCACCTGATGTAAATGAGGAATTAATGATGAAGGCAGGAAATATGTATAGTAAGCTTGAACAAACATTGAATTCAAATTTGCATCTATTTCCAGTGCATGATGGCATACTGACAACACAAATATTTTTGTATTTTTTATGGACTTCTTAAGATAAGGAGCTAGAGAAATCTGCAAACTCCAAAATAAATATTGACACTCATGGGGGAAGTAGTTAATTCTTGAGCTGCCTTCAGATCTTCAGTGGCCTGCTGAATAAATGGTTTTGGGTGAAAAGGACGATATTCAATCATATTGTTTAAAAGTTGATTTCACAATCCAAAACCAATATTTGTTTTATCACTCCAGAGAAGCAAGAGAACGGAGGGACGTGAAGAAGAATCCTCAGTGCATAGAGTCCAAAATGAACATGTGTCAAGTGCCAAATGTGAGTAAAAATTGGCTTCGACTAGTAAATAAAATGTTGGGTAGTAAATGTATTAGGAACTGCAACATAATAGCCTCTATGGCTCATATCGAATTTTAGCGATGATATTCTGACCCTCACTGATTTAAGTGACATAAAGGACTCATCTGTTGTGACTTGAGCATCTTCTAACTGATGCATGGCTTAAGTTTATTTTCTCAAGAACTGTTACAACACATATGTGGAATATTCCTCACATTAAGCCACCAAAATAAAAATATGAGGAAAAGTGACATACTGTTGTGTCTTCACGTTTTGTGACAAGTGCCATTTCAAAGAGACTGAGACTCATCTTGTCTGTAATGCTGCTAATGACACAATGACCTTCGCTTTTGTCACACATATTTGAGGAAAGTACAGCTAAATATTGCCTTTGACAAAGGAACAAAATAACATTTTTAATAAAAGTAATGCAAAATAAAATGTAATGGCTGGTAAGTCTTCTGAATTCACTTGCCATTGGCAGGTTCATTTTGGACCCAGTATTTAACTGAAAATATGATATGCAGTATACTGTAGGCTACAGCCACATCTATGTCATAGAAACAGAGAATGTAATGGACTGACCTGTGGATGCTGAGAGGTTTGCTGGCGCACTCTTCTTTCTTCCTCTTTCAGCAGTCAGGGTGATGGTGTACAGCTTGCCAGGGTTCAGGTCCCTCAGGGTGTACGTATTGGCACCACCCGGGACCTCCACTTCGGCACTCCTTCCGTCCGCTGTCACAAAAACTAACCTATAAACATCAATCTTGGCCACTGGCCTCTTCCAAACCAGCACCATTGTAGTCTCTGTGGCCTCGCTCACTTCGAGATCTTTAGGAGCATCAAGATCTAAGAGGACAGGGACATTTAATTAAGGAAGACATCATATACAGTAAAGCTGTTATGACAGTAGATTTCATACATATAACTCAGCTTTACTCACGCTTTGGCATATTATAAGAGAAAAACTTGGAAACATGTCGAAGTAAAAACTGTAAACTATGAAACATGAATTCATCAAGTCATCAGAATCAATTTTATTTCTTCAAAATCAGGGTAGGAGAATTTCTTGCTGGCAAGGTGTAAACTGATACCGTGTTAAAACAAATATATATTTAAATGGATAGGTTTGAATACATTTTCTTTTTATTACTATTAATATGGGTACAACTTTATAACAATGTAATAAACTAAATACATACATAAATTAATGCATAACAATGATTTTGTTTTGATTGAAGTTTTAATGGTGTTTGCTTTATTTTTTGGATGGTAATGTATATATATTGTGTGTTTAGTATATCATTTTTTCCCTAATAAACAATATAAGTTGAAATGATCTGTTATCACAAGAAAAAAATGAATTTGATTAATTGCATTTGATATAATTACTGGACTTACTAACTACTGTTTTGTATGGCTTTGCTGGTTCACCAGCTAGACCTGCACCAAACTAGCCAAACAGACTTTAAAGGGATAGTTCACTCAAAAATGAAAATTCTCTCATCATTTACTCACCCTCATGTCATCCCAGATGTGTATGAGTTTATTTCATCTGATGAACACAAACAAAGATTTATAGTAGCATATCTCAGCTCTGTAGGTCCATACAATGCAAGTGTATGGTGACCAGACCTTTCAAGCTCCAAAAATCACTTAAAGGCAGCACAAAAGCAATCCATATTACTCCAGTGGTTAAATTCATATCTTCAGAAGCGTTATGATGGGTCTAGGTGAGAAACAGATCAATATTTATGTCTTATTTTACCGTAAATATATATGACATGATTGAAATATTGATATGTTTCTCATCCAAAGTGATTTCATCACTTCAGAAGACATACATTAAACCACTAGAGTCATTTGGATTACTTTTATGCTGCCTTTATGTGATTTTTGTGGTCTGGTCACCATTAACTTGCATTGAAAGGACCTACAGAGCTGAGATTTTCTTCTAAAAATTGAGCTAAGAAAGCCATACACATCTGGGATGGCTTGAAATTGAGTAAATTATGAGAGAATTTAAATTTTTGGGTGAACTATACCTTTAACCCTTTTGGACCATGCTGGCCTTTGCTGGTCCTTTCACCAGGGTCTTCAGATTATTGGTCGATCAATATGGGTTTTTGGTCTTGAACATTTTTTTACATCCTTGCTTACCAGTCACAGCATTGGTCGTCGCAGGCAAACTCTCACGCTCTTCTTTAATTGCGGTCACTCCCATTCCATACTCAGTTCCAGGCTTGAGGCCTAAGAGAGCACCCAAAAATTCAGTACTCTAAAATTAAACTAAACCATCAATCACTCAAACAAGTTATTTTAAGAGCCTCTCTGGTAGGCAATTGTTTTTTCTACTTGCCACAGTGCGGATTCGATTATGGCATCTGCATGCCATATCAATCTAATCCCTTTCAGTGGCTGCATCAAAGAGCTTCTCCACAGGCCAGAAACAACATTTGCCATCATACAAGAGATTTTCAGATCCCCGTAGCCAACCTTTTATAAGAGCCCTTAGCCCAAATCCCACAGTTACCCCTCTTAATGCCTCTATTGGCTCCTACAGAGGTCACTGTGGAGTCCTCCAGCATGAAATTACGCCTAATGCAGAGGAAGCTCATTATCAATAAAATCACAGGCGTGACGGCAATTACAGATAATAACTGTGTGAAAAAGACAACTAGTGAGTGTGTTAGAGAGAGAGAGAGAGACACTGTGTTATTAGCTGAACAGATCGTCTGCCTTATTTACAGGGAACAGGCCTCCCAAGGACAAAGGACCAAACCAGACAAAGAATCTATTTTCCATTTTGAATATATTTTTTCTCCCAGCCTTGATAATCCCTGCTTGCAGTAACACATGGTTGTAGAGAATAAGAATTAGCGTAGAAGATTGGCTCAAAGCACAAGTGTATAATAGAACTGCTGCTGAGATGAAGAAAGCCTCCAATTTCTCATTTTGACTGGGATTATCACATTGAAACAAGCAGCAGTGTTTACTCATGTAAAGCATGTCGAAACTGCAACATAATAGGTCTAAAGGGTCTAAAAAAATCACACAAAACAAAGAGACTCATTTGAATATAAGTCCGTTGTGGTAAAGGAAAAGTTCACCCATAAATTTAATTACATTTTTGACTAATATCACTGCTAACCCAAATTGCTTTCTTTCTTCCATGGAACACAAAAGGTATTTTTTTTAAGTCTTCACAGTTTTTTTTTTTTTTTTGCCATAATCTAAGTGAATAGTAACTCTGGTCTGTCAAGCTCAGAAAAGGACAAAATAAATAAATACATGAAAACAACAAAAAGTTATTGAAATGACTAATGCACAAATTGGTTCTCGTTCACCAACGTCTCATGACCAACGTTTTTGATGCTATCAATGTAGCTGCCATATTTGATTTTTTTTTTAAAGTGATTTACTTTATTAGTCTGATTTTATTTGAGAGTAAAAAACTACTTAAATTTTCTAAAACTTTGATCACACAAAGTGATTATATTGCTTCAGAAGACCTGGAATATAGTGCATGAGTCGTACCGATTAGTATTACTATGGTTATAGAGCGTTTGTTTGTCCTTTGTTGAGCTTGACAGGCAACAGTCACTATATTTACTTACTGTATGACAAATAAACCCTGTAAATATCTTGTAAAAATTCACCTTTTGTGTTCAACATTAAAAAAGAAAGCGAGGAGTGAGTAAATAATGACAGAATTTCCATTTATGGGTGAACTATTCCTTTAAATATTTAAAATCTGAAAGAAAAAAAATATATAATTAGCCTATTTCAATTCAGGTGGCATGCCTACTGCTATTGGTTTCCAGTTCTTAATTGATTTACAGTTAAATCCTGTTGGAAAGTTATTGGAAAGAATCTCTTCCAACATTTAAAAACCATGCAATTACTATTCTAATTTTAGGAGAATACAAATCTGGACCTTGGTTTGGACCTGTAGATATGTGGTTTTCAAGTAATAAAATGAAATTGGTTAATTAAAAACAAGCCCAGTCTCTGATATGAATTGCAGCTATACCAAATTTTATTTCACACTTACTTTTCAAACATTTAATTGCTTTACTGTTTGTTATTGATATGGTTTGTTATCTCTGGAGAGGTGTTATATTGTAATTCAAAATGGGCTAAGCCTCTCACCAGTGATTTTAGCATGAGTTGTATCTTGTGGGCCACTGGGGAAGACCAGTTCTCCATGCTCCCCTCCAGAAAGTGGGCCATATTTGATGCGGTAATTGAGGATGTTGGCTCTGCTGTTTTTCCACTCAAGGGTGATGCTCTCATCTGTCTGTTCCACTGTCTTGAGGTGCTTAGGGGCATCCAGATCTGAACATATCAACATGTGAATGAGCAGCCATATTTCCTGTAAATGTATGGTTATCCTCCACGGTAAGATAAAGAAATTGCTTAAAGATCACGAAAATTAAAGGTTCAATACAAGTGAATGCTGCTCAGTCAACAGCATTTGGGCATAATGTTGATTTCCTTTTCTTTAAAAAAAGCAAATATCACAATGAGGCACAGAAATCTCAAATAGAAGTGAATTGAGCCAATCCTTAAACGTTAAAATACACAGTTTCGAAAGCATAGCCGCAAGATGTAAACAATATGCAGGTTAACATGATTTTAGTGTGAAACAATCGCTTACTAATCTTTTATGTGTAAAGTTCTATCCAATTTTACCATGATGATAATAAATGATGATTTAAACAACTTTACCTCTCAAATAATACACTATATAGCTAAACATTTCTACCTTTAAACCCTTTCGAAATTCCATTCTAAGCACTTTACTGTAACCCACCTTTTTGCTTTTTTTTTTTTTAAAGAAGGGATGAGTCTAAATCATTTTTTGTGCTTATCAACATTATGCCATAAATTATGTCTATTGAGCTTAACTTGTATTGAACCTGGAATATTCCTTTAAAGGGATAGTTCACCCAAAAATGTACATTTTGTCATCACTTACCCTCTTGTTATTACAAACCCATATCATTGTCTTACTTCTGTGGAACACAAAAAGAGATGTGAGGCAGAATGCTAGCCCCAGTCATTTTCACTTTCTTTTTTACATACAATAAAAGTGAATGGTGACTGAGGCTAGCATTCTGCCTCACATATCCTTTTTGTGTTCCACCAAAGTAAGAAAGTCATGGGTTTGTAACAACATGAGTGTAAGTTAATGATATCAGAATGATCATTTATGGGTGAACTATCCCTTTAAAGAGTTTTGAAAGACTTTTTATTATACAAGAAATGTTAAAGATTTTTTAAAGTATTGTTCATCATACCAGTTGTAAAGGTCTCATAGATGGGAAAGCTGGTCATCTCTCCCCTGCGGGCCATTAGAGACACCTCGTACTCAGTGTCAGGATACAGCTCAGCCACATGATATTGGTTATCCATGGAAGATAGCTCAATTGTTTTCCTGTCTAAGGAATCTGTGTTCAGGCCATAGGACACAGAGATCCCATCCACCTGAGCTACAGGATGAATCCAGGTGATAAGAGCCGTAGTGTCTGTCACATCACGCACATCCATCTGGCTTGGAGCGTCAATCACTGCAGATGAGAGGAGAGAGGTGTGTTACAGCTGATGAAACCAGATGGCAACCAGACATAAGCAGATGAATGCATTGTCTATGCTATTATACAATTGCATTCATTCCTAGATATGTTTATAAACATGATAATAAGGGCAAAGTATTTGTAAATATAAAACTTATTTTAACTGCACAATTACTTCTCAATTTCAGTCTTTATTTTCTGATATGAAAACGGTTGTCATGGGGAAATTAGTTTGTAGTCAATGTATTAAATTAGTTTGTAGGCAATGTATTGAGAGGTCACACTAATGTAAGAGGAAGATAAAACATAGAATCTGCATGCAGCTTAAAGCAGATTTGTGCATGTGAGATGCTTCAGTGCACAGTTATCTCATGGGAGGAGAGCTCATGTTGCTGAGTGGTGCCTCCCACACAAAGTGTGAGAGAGAACTCACTTTGAGCAATTAGTCCCCCCCTCTAATGCAAATCCTGTGTGGCTTAAGTCTAGGAAACGGAGAGTACATGAAATGTTAGATGCATGCTGTGAGATTTTTTTATAGACATTTGTTAGACAGCTGTGCTCAAAATAAGCTTGTCATGAAGGTAAACTCTTTTTGCTAGCACTGAACAGAGTATTAAGAATATCATATTCCAGTCAAATCTGTAGGATATTCAAAATGATGCTTGATTAAACAGGGTAAGGGGATGTATTAGGGAAATGTCACAGTGGTAATATGTTTTTCAACATATGGTTTTATTTAAACTGCAAACCATTAGCCATTTTCAATTAGGACATTAAGTGCAAAGTTTTCAAGGGATAGTTCACCCACAAATGAAAATTCCATCATCATTTATTACCCTCATGCCAGATATGTATGACTTTCTTTCTTCTGCTGAACAGACTTTTAGAATATTATCTCACCTCTGTTGGTCCATACAATGCAAGAGAACTGTGGCCTGAACACTGAAAGATCTAAAAAGGAGATTAAGTTAATTGCTTATATATTATTAGTATATTACTTATACTACAGGGCTGTTGAATGCTTGATTCTGATTGGTTGAGAACGTTCTAAGGTGTGCAATTATTTTCAGGGAAACGCACGGCTAAAGTAGTTCCAGGCAGGTCTTGACCGCATTACAGTTCCATATCACTTCGCGTAGTCAACTGTAATAATGGAAAATAGGATACAATTCATAACAAGAAGTGACAGCGACAAATCCACTTCAACTTCAAGAGGATTTGTCACCAGACACAGCAGCCCGATACGTCGTTGGATGATTTGAATTCTGTCAGCCCAATGCGCTTGATCTGCCATTTTCGATGTCTGACTTCACCATCAATGGAAACGTGCAGTTTAATTTTAATAAATAAATTTGTTTGAATTAACGAATGAATTATAACGTATGAATTAATAAATAAATTAAATAATATGACGCACATGATTTTCTGTCTCATTATTGCAACCTCTGTCTCTCTAATAACTACACTAATAACTGCATTAGTCTGCTGTCAGTGGCTCAAACCTCCGTTACTAACTCTAAAATGACGTTTTGGAATTAGCAACGGAGGCATGGGATTAGATGCGTAAGAAATTAGTCCTACATACAAGAGCGTTTTAATGACAAAAACTTGACAAACGTCTAGAATCACATCATCTGAACAATGTTTCGAGGTGTGGTAACTGTAGTATAAGCGGAATAATTGACTCTGGGCCGTTGAATTATTAGAAAAATAATGCACACCCGAGGTGTGCATTACTCCGCTTCGCGTCGTGACCGCATTACCACCCCGGGTGTGCATTATTTTTCTAATAATTCAACAGCCCGTCTTCAATTATTCCTTACATAAATGTAACTCCAGTAGTTTAATAAATGTCTTCTTAAGCAATCTAATTGGTTTTGGGTTAGAACAGGCCAAAATGTTGTCAATGTTTACAGTGAAAAAGGAGTTTTTACTGTAAATATTGACAACAGTCTCTTTGGCGATCATGATTTCAAGCTCGATTACACTTCCTATAGCACAATCTAGCGCTCTGCCCATGGGCCAAGCGCTAGGAAGTATAAGTGTAATCGAGCTTGAAATCATGATTGTGCCTAGAGACTGCAATGACAAGATGTAAAGTGTAAAAGGAGTTACAATTTGGTCTGTTCTCACTAAAAACCAACTGGATCACTTTCAGAAGACATTGATTAAACCTCTGGAGTCGGATGGATTACATTTACTGACTTTATCTCCTTTTGGAGCTCTTGAAGATCTGGTCACCATTCACTTGCATTGTATGGCCCTACAGAGCTGAGATATTCTGCTAAAAAAATGTTTGCATCCAGCAGAAGAAAAAAAAAAGTCATACACATCTAGGATGTCATGAGGGTGAGTAAATGATCATATAATTTTATTTTTGGATGAATTATCCCTTTAAGTTCAAGAAATGCATGTGAAAACTTTTTTTAGTTTAATATAAGTGCTTTATGAAATTATTTCTCAGAGGATGAAAAAGCTATGTAATCTAACTCCCTGTAGCTTCATGTGTAGTTTACAAGTAATACAAAATATGTTTAGAATTTAAATTACCGGTAGCTTTATATTGATCAGATAGGTAGGTGACAGGCTTATATGGGAAATAGGGAATACAATAGGCCATATCCACAACGCGATCAACCACACCATCTAATTAAGATAAATTATTATGCAGTATTATTTTTTTATTAAGAAGATAAATAGATATGCTTTAGCCTATACAAATAATCTGTTTTATTTCTTTATGTTGTTTTTGAACTAGTACTCTATATTAAGGCACAGAACAGGTGATAAAGTCTTGAGGAAAAAAAAAGCAGACTAGTCATTGCTGACATGGGTTGTTTAATGTCAACAGCTGCTTACTTGTGACAACATTCTTGCTGGCTGGGGGTCCACGGGTGTTGTTCTTTATCACCTCCAGTTTAACCTCATACTCTTGGCCAGGTCCAAGACCAGACTGCTCAAAGGTGGTCTCAGGTGGGGTTAGAGAGTTCAAAATCTCTCCATCCTCTTCTTTCTGCCATTTTAAAAAAATTATATTCAGTGAATTAACCAAATTACACACAATTCTAAATGCGTTGAAAAAGCAGATACATAGTAATAGACTTATATTTATATCTGAAAATAGATTGCTGGTTAAATGTTCCATTTCTAATTTTTTTAGTATCTGAACATAACATTCAGGTACTAAAAAAAATTACAATGTCTATTCTGATACAAAGTCTTTGGTCGTGGAAGAGATAATTTGAAAGAATTCGAGACAGATATCTAAGAAACAACTTCAATAAAACAAAGTCAAACTCCCATGATCTACAGGGTAATGAGAGGGCTTCCTGAAAGTAAACACATTGAGCTTTTAGTTGATTCCACTTGGATGAGCATTTTACTTCACAGTTAGAGTAATTTTGGCAGTGACACCCCTAAACTTGATGCGTGAATGAGACTGCCAAACTGTGTTTTGAAAGAGGGATGTAGGGAGGTTTGCATGTTCTAATGGAGCTGTGTTTTGTTTTTTGTTTTTTAAGTCCTTGAGAAAGAAATGAAAGCATTACTTAGACAATACCAGTTCTGTGGCACATGGTCATGCATGCTGTTGCCAGGAGCTTCTTAAAGGGTTTTGTCTTACAAAACCACAGACTTCTTGACAGTAGCTTTTTGCTTAGTGGCACCACTCAGCTATTTTCCACTGGATGTTCTTACAGCTTCTCATTTAAATAAAGTACTTGCAAACAGAATGGTTCTTCTATATTACATACTGTATGTACTTTGAAAGAAAACATGATGCAGCAATGAGCAATGATACATTTTTGGTGCAGATCATAGCCACCCTGCAGAAGTGTATATGATTCAGGTCCTCACTGTGTTTCTGAAGATAAGATTCCAACCATCAAATGGGGTGTTCAAGGGGTCCCACTCAACCTCCACTGTTGTCTCTTTCACTGATTTGAATTTCAGGCCCTCTGGTTCAGGAAGATCTGATTGTAAAATATGGAGAATTTTAGTTTTAAAAGGATAGTTCACCCAAAGAATTTTAAAAATTATATAATTGTTCACTCAGCCTCCTGTTGTTTCAAACCTGTATGACTTTCTTTTTTCCATGGAACACAAAAAAGGTGTTCTTTCAACCATCTCCTTTTGTGTTCAGTGGAATAAAGAAAATCATGCAGGTTCGGAACAACACGAGGTGGAGTATATTATGACATTATTTTCATTTTTGTGTGAACATAAATAAATATATAAATAATTATAATAATTGCATACACAAGGCAAATTTTGCCAAGTTACCTTTTGTATCCATTAACAACCATTAAGAGGTGTGTGACTTACGTGTGGCTATTCTGGCACTGACAGGAACACTCATCTTGTTGTTCAGGACAGCAAAGACACTGAAGAGGTACTCAATGCCAGGCTCTAGCTCCCTAACGGTGGCAGTCTTCTTTTCACCTGACACTTTCATTTCCATCTCCAAACCACCAGGAGCCGTAGGAACATAGGTGATAAGATACTCTGTGACAAGCATCTCATTGATCCAGGTGAGGTCTACTGTTTCTGGGTCAACTTCAGTCACAGTCAGGTCTCTGGGTGGGGAGACTGGGGATTGAGGTATGGCATATCATTGAATTGATCTCAGTTCAGAACTTCTATATGTCAAAGCGAACATGCAGGACTTAGAAAAAGAATGCCTCATTTATATTTTGGAGGAAAAGCATCTCAGACATGCCTTAAAAGAACATCTCCATCTTAAACCAGTTAAGACTAGCTTTGGTGGTCTGAGCTGGTCTCTCATCCTGGTCTTTTGGCTGATTTTAGAGGGTTTTTGTGCACTTTCAGCTGATCAGGCTGGGAGACCATCTGGCTGACCAGCTTGGCCAAGCTGGAAGACCATCTTAAACCAGCTTAAACCAGTTTAAGACCAGAAAACCAGCTTAGGTTGATTTAAGCTCTTTTTTTAAGCAGGGTTGTGAAGAAATATATTCTAATGTGAAATTTAGTGACTTACTATCAGAGCAGTCCTCGCCAGTGAAGCCTAAATCACAGATGCACATTCCATTCAAACACTGGCCTTGGTCATTGCAGTTTCCTGGGCAGGTTAGAATAGAGCAGTCCACACCAGTGTAGCCCTCAAAGCAGACACACTTTCCATCTTCACAGTATCCTTGATCCAGACAGTTTTTGGGACACGTCTTTGTACCACAATCCTCCCCGACGAACCCACTGTTACATACACATTGGCCATTTAAACAATGTCCTCGGTTATGGCAGTTGTTGGGGCAAGTCAACTCACTGCAGTCATGGCCTGTAAAACCAGCATGGCAAATGCACTTTCCGTCCACACACTGTCCATGGCCATGGCAGTCATTGGGACAGGTCTTGACGCTGCAATCTTCTCCAGCAAAACCCACTTGGCAAATGCACTTTCCGTTGACACACTGACCGTGGCCATGGCAGTCCTTGGGACAGGTCTTGATGCTGCAATCTTCTCCAGCAAAACCCACTTTACAAATGCACTTTCCATTGACACACTGTCCATGGCCATGGCAGTCATTGGGACAGGTCTTGAGGCTGCAGTCTTCGCCAGCAAAACCCACTTTGCAAATGCACTTTCCGTTGACACATTGTCCGTGGCCTTGGCAGTCATTGGGACAGGTCTTGACGCTGCAATCTTCTCCAGCAAAACCCACTTTACAAATGCACTTTCCATTAACACACTGTCCATGGCCATGGCAGTCATTGGGACAGGTCTTGAGGCTGCAGTCTTCCCCAGCAAAACCCACTTTGCAAATGCACTTTCCGTTGACACACTGTCCGTGGCCATGGCAGTCATTGGGACAGGTCTTGACGCTGCAATCTTCTCCAGCAAAACCCACTTTGCAAATGCACTTTCCATTAACACACTGTCCGTGGCCATGGCAGTCATTGGGACAGGTCTTGAGGCTGCAGTCTTCCCCAGCAAAACCCACTTTGCAAATGCAATTTCCGTTGACACAACGGCCGTGATTGTGGCAGTTATTGGGGCAGGAAAGCTCAGAGCAGTCATCACCTTCATATCCAGCATCACAAATACACTCACCGTTGACACATTGGCCCCTATCATTGCAGTTGTCGGGGCAAGAGAGAATGCTGCAGTCCTCGCCCTCTAACCCAGGGTCACAGATACACTTCCCATTGAAGCAGTGACCTCTCTGATTGCAATCATTGAGGCATGTCAGCTTAGAACAGTCTTCTCCACTGTATCCGATATTGCACACACACTGTCCATTGATGCACCTTCCACGGTGGTTGCAATTTTTGGGGCAGGCAAGCTCTCCACAGTCCTGCCCAGTAAAGCCCTCATCACAAAAGCAGGTTCCATTGACACATTGTCCACGGTCGTAGCAGTCGTTAGGACAGATTAGCTCAGAGCAGTCAAACCCTGTCCAGGGCTCATCGCATAAGCATTCATCATCTACACAGCGCCCCCTGCCGAGGCAGCTGTTTGGGCAGTTGGTCAAGCTGCAGTCCTCACCCAAGAAGCCGTTCTCACAAATGCAAGCCCCATCAATGCACTCTCCATTCTCACCGCAATCCACAGGACACAGTTCAATGGCACAGTCCTCTCCACCGAAGCCCTCAAAGCAGGCACACTTACCATCCTCGCATCGACCTTGATCCTGGCAAAAGTTCGGACACTCAGGTTCGGAACAGTTGGGTCCCTTCCAACCGGGTTCGCACAAACAGCTGCAGGTCTCAGTGCTGTAGTTGCCACGGCCACTGCAGTAGGGTTTTGTCGTGACTTCACCTGAGAACAAAGATTTTAGTCATTCATAGCTTATGCCTGACCTTATCTTGACAAACATGGCTTGCTGAAAATTCAAGCATAGATGATGACCAGCATATGTTATGTTTTGAATTGTGTTTCACATGATGCTGGTGTTCCACACGAAGGCTTTTGGCTATCTTAAACACAACAGGAGATGTTAAGCACAATGTTAGCTTCAGTCACCATTCATTTTCATTGAATGTAATGCAATGAAAGTGAATGGTGATTAAGGGGCCGTTTACATGAGATAAAAAAAGTTAGAGGCAGTGCCATTAAAGAGCAGAATGCAGGTCTCTTGAGACATGTTTTTAACTGTTGAAGTTATTTTTTAACTTGACAGGACGTCTCAAAATTGTGATGCTCCTGTGCCAGAAATTATAAAAAAACATCCAGATGTTGTGCAATGGTCAAAGACTTCCTTCTATCATGTGTTTACAAAGGGAAACAATTGAAAAACAGCACAGACAAATGCAACATGAGGGTGAGTAAATGACAGAATTTTGATTACATGTTAAGCAACATGACTCCTTGGTTAACTAGGATTACCAGATTTTTTTAAAAATACTGGTCAATACTGGTATTAGTGAGGTTTGCTTTGAGGTCCTGATAAAAGAGTGATAAGTGATGACTTGGATAATTTTTGAGGATGGTTTAAATGATCTACACCTATGTTATATTGGGCCTCACCTGTAACCTGAGCTCCACAGCAGCCTGCTCCACTGGAACAGTGCTCCCTTAGATTGGATATCTCTGCCTCCAGCAATTCCAGCCTGTTTAGAAGATCCTTCATGTCAGGTAGGTGGTTATCACAACCACACGCTTGTTTGGGAATGTTAATCCTATGCGTAAAAACAATCTGGTTCTCCCCGTCCATGGTGTGCTCTATGTGCTGGTCCGATGGTTTTGGCTTCATTTCTGTTGTTCCAGGCGAATCCATGTCCACTGAGCACAGGGATCCAGAGGGGACATTGATGTTGTATACATGGTTGAAGACCACAGGCTGATCAGGGCTTGGGATGGTCAAATTCTCAGTGGTTGGTGACAATAGCGATTCTCTTCTGTGTCTAATTACTCTTTTTACCAGGCCAGCACTAGAGAGCTGGACTAGAATGGCCACAGCCACACAGGCCATGAGCAGGCCTCTCAGCCCCATGATGTTGACTTCTAAACAGGATGCTGGTGTGTAAAATGCAGGGGTGAAGATTAAGAATGTTTTTAAATACTGGTGTAGGTTTAATTCTGTAAAGGAAAGGAGAGTGATTATAGTACTATATGTTATATATATTATAAAGTAGTATATATATTACTGTAGTTTACACAGTAGTAGTCAGCCTGTCAGTCATAATTAATTTATTATGTGAGCAAAAGCAGTGGTGTTGTGATGACTATAGAGGCATACTGGGAATTTATCAAGGACCCCCTACCCAAAAATGCACACACCCAGTCTCTGGAGGTCATATATTGTATCTCAAGTCAAGTCAAGTGATTTTTATTTGAAGAGTGCTTTTCACAACACATATAGTTTCAAAGCAGCTTACAGAGAATTTAGCTGAAACAGAAAATCACATTGTAAAGTCTGTAATATATTAAAGTTGTCCTCATTGAGCAGTTTAAATGAAAAACGTGATTTAAAATCATGTTTTATAAATTAGTTGTCTTTAGGCCCCCAGTGAGCAAGCCAAAGGCGACTGTGGTAAGGAACTCAAAACTTCAAAAGATGTTAGTTAATGGAGAAAATCCTTGGGAGTTACCAGGCTCAACTGGCAGAGCCAGTTCCCTTCTGGCTATGTACAGTAAATAAGTAAAATGTGTAAGAAATATACACTCACTGAGCAATTTTTTAGGACCACTATGGTTGTACTTAAATGCATAAATATGTTCACGTTTATCAGCGAAAAAAATTAACAGTGAAAATTCTTATAAGGCGCTAGAATTGTCCTGCCTCTTACTGAAACGGAAAGTATGATTGGTTAGCAAATATCCCATCGCGGCTTAAACAAATATTATGATTGGATGCTCAGATAAGTCGGACTGTCTATTTCGCCTGCTGATCTGCGCATGTTTAGAGAGAATCTCTGTACACATTTATTTTTTAGGTACTTCAGTGTTTACATGCAAACCTATTCCCTGACAATTAGCGAAAAACAAAAAACTGTTTATTAAAAAGAAACAACAACAAAAGAAAACTAGGTTTACATGAGATAAGATTTAAAATCACCATATTATCCTCTAAGTGTGCACAACACTTGTGCAAATTGGATAATAAATTGGATAAGAAATTGGATAAGAAATCAGAGTAAAAAATCTCTGTGTGCCAATCGTTTTTTCTTAAATTGTTTATAACCTTCCACCAGAAAGTAAATGCGTTCACATAATCAGTGATTCAGAGGTTCCATTTTTGCCTCTACAATAATATTTTTCTCCACTGATGGTTAAGTTAAGGGTTGGGGTTTGAGGGTAGAGTTAATGAAATATACATTCTTCTTCAATCTATTACACTGTATCATTTTTAAAACTAAAAACAACTTGCTTCACAACTTGCTTTTGCTTACATGTGCCCATTCATTCAAAAATACTTTGGAGGCAGTGGTTTGAATTTCGGTAAGCATAGACCAATTTCAGCAGCAGAACATTAAATTCACATTGAGATCAGTTTAGACATGCTCATTGCTAACTTTCAACTCTATTGAAAGTTTTTAAATCCCTTACTAGAAATGTAAGTACTTAGAAACGTTAGTATATAAAATTGTGCTTAGGAATCCCTTGCTAGCTAGAACTACTTACATTCAAATCATATCCAGCAATGCACACCAAGGATTGTTCATATTCAAAACAAAATAGCCTACCTAGCAAAAAACAATTAACTATTCAAGCTATCTGTTACACTGCAGGAAAGACAGATGCTAAGTAGCACTCTAAGGTTTCGGTTGCCTTGGCTTCCACAGAGACAAGCTCTTGCCATCTTGTGGCAATCTTGTGCTCAGGAGAGAGCACTACAGCAGGGTTTCCGATGACAGGTTGCCATGACCCGCAGCAGGCAACATCTGAATCTGGGGAGCGTTCTCTCCACTCTGACAGTCTGCCCACAGCCCATGCTGACAGATTACTACTTGCGTGAAGGAGACCATCTGCAGTGTTTCCGCTAACGTGGGTGTGCAGGGTTCAAGCTTCTCATAAAGTTAGTATTTTTTGACCGCTCTTCAGACAATAGCAGAGTCTTTGCATTGAAACACTATTCTTTCCTCATTAAAAAAAGTTTGCTGTGTATTTTTACAGGGCTCAGGGGAAATGTTACTTTCTAAGTGCCTTGAAAATGATTAAAAGGAAATGGAAATAGCAGTATAACTTTTATTATGAAGTTACTGGTCTATAATATGGGAGTGATAGGGACATTAAGAATGTCTGGCTGTATAGAATAGACATGCACTATGAGCCTACATATCCATGTGACTGCGTACATACTGGGCAATTACAGGACTGCAGATTCCTTTTTCCATGTAGCTGTTTCCTTGAATGTTATAGAAAACCAAATAGGTTCCATTTAAGATGGAATTAAACACCTTGCACAAGTGCTGACAAACATACTTTTTCAACACCATACAACACCCATTGCTTCCATCAAATTCACATTATTTCAGCTTGGACCTCGTGTCAAGCCATAATTTTAACTTGCAACCTGATTTAACCCTATAAATCTTTGAACTTAAAATTTACTGCAGTAAATTGTAACTTTACTGAAAAATGTAACTCTCTTTTCTATTAAACTCACCTTTGTGTTATTCCAAACCAATCTAACTTTCTTTCTTACATGGAACACAAAAGAGATGTTAGTCAAAATGACAGGAAATGGGCCATGCATTCTGCATTTCCTTTTGTGTTTCAATGAATAATGAAAGTCATATGGATTTGAAATAACATAAGGGCAGTGATAGGTAACAGATTACATTTCATCTGGATTACGTAATCAGATTACAAAAACCAATTACTTTTAATTAGATTAAATTACATTTTAAAATACTTTTATTCTGATTACAGTTACTTTTTTATGGATTACATGATTACATATTAACCATGTAACAGCAGTAAACTGTTAATCATTTATTGCTGATTTTCATTTCAGTATCATCGTATATTCTTACCCAAAAGCACAATAGTCTCACAGATGAACATTTTGTTTTCCTTTAACATTGCAACATTAAGACATCCACCTCAGCTAAGGAATAGGTGATGGACCATTACAAGGGTTAAAAGTAAGTGTGTCCGATTTTTGAGCTGTTAGCTTTGACCTAGAAATGCCATTGCTGTTGATTTCAGGTTTATTACTGTTTGTTCATGTAATGTTTCTATTGTTTTATGCACTTAAAATGAACTAGATTTGTTTTAGACTAAATATATAATTTCTTACTATGTCATCAAAGGATCTTGTGGATGCCATCTCTAAGGGTCCTGCCTGCAGGGTACACAATAGTTCAACTGCAAAATGTGCAGCAATATGGAACAAAGCCAATTGCTCTTCTGTTGCCGCTGATGCAGTGGAGTCCACTGCATGAAACTTTACATTATACTTCAAACAATTGTTCCTTCTGTTTGTAAAGCTATTTTTGTTAGTAATAAAGAATTGAATACATTTTCTTCCACTTTGTACTTTTTTGTTAAAATGATTATCCTTCTCAAATGCATGTGATATAAAATAATATAGAATTAAGTTGAAAGTAATCCAAAAGTAAACCCAAAAATATAATCTATACGATTACGCTAAATTCCCTTTAAAGGAAAAACACAGTCCTACAGAAACAAAAAAGCAATACAATGTGGTTACACAGATCATAATTTCATCTAGGCTTCCTTAAGATTGCAGGGGGGCTGACCCTAAATCAAAGCTTGCAAGGTCAACAGCAGATAATATCTTACCAGGATCTGTTTTTGTGAGTGGAGGGCTTGCTCTGACATGTGATTACCAAGCCTGACAGATAACCTACAGTGAGAGGGATCCCACAGATACTGACACCTATTTGTGATTAGACAGGCAGGGATGAGCGCTTCCATGATGAAGCGCTAAAGGGGGGGCTCGATGATGGGAGACTCCTGAGCTGGAGACATCCCATGGGGGTGATGGGGACCTACCCCACTTCTTGATCTAAACCCTGGAATTAAATCAGCAAAATAGGCAGAAAATTGCTTGGAGTCGCTTTGCGGTTTTAGTTCTGGATGGATAGCTGGCTTTTTTACTTTGAAGGCTGGCTTGTCGCCATAAGAATTGAAGAAAGAAAATCACTTTAAGGGACCAAGCTAGTCTTTGTGTGAGCATTTGCCTTTCTTTCTCAACCCCTGGCCAATGGAGAACAGTAATAAACATCAACAAAAGGATTTATTTTAAATATTTGCAATTAATGAAAAATTGGCTTCATCGCCACATAGGATGCTTATCAAAGAAAGACCAGCAGTTTTCATCAATAAATTGGAAAACATTTTGAACTGTGAGAAGCAAACAAAGCCAGTCTCCTTTATAGGAGCTCCATTAACACAGTGCTGAGCTCAGGGCAGTATGCTAATACTGCTGCGTACTGGCACTTTCAGATAAACCAGACACAATGTGACTGCTGCTTTCTCATGCCAGGTCTAGTTTTTATACATTGTTACTTTCTCAGACTCTGACTGAGCCAGTTGGCCTCCATGTGCCTAATGTGATAGGAATTTCAATGCTGGGTGAACCTGCTGGCACACATCTTTAGTGCTAGTGAACTAAATTGGTCCTGTGTTGTGTTTAGCACTGAATCCTGACTCTACAGCATTAGAAAGGAAGAATACCTCACACAGAGATGAGATGCATAATTTGTTCAGTACTACAGTTAAAATGATTTTTAAACTTGTGTATGAAACAAATTAGAAGTTTGTTGATATTCACATAATTGAGCAATTAACATGTCAGCGGTTTGGGAGTGAGGCATATTTAACTGCCTTTACGGATTACATACCAGAACTGCCCTAAAACATAAAACTTTAAAGGAATTTGCTAAACACCACATTACAGGGTACAAAACATATTATTATAGTAAACTGCACGTGAATGTGTTATAAATGTAGTTTATTAAAGTGGCAAAAAAACTTTGTAATTTAATGAGCTCACCAATCATTTATTCACACTCATGTTATTCTAAACCCATATAACTTTTAAATGTTAAGCAGAATGTTAGCTTCAATCCCCATTCACTTTCATTTTATGAAAAGTGTATTTCAAGTGTATTGTAATACATTCCACAGAGAAATGAAAGGCACATGGGTTCATAACAATATGAGGACGAGTAAATAATCGGAATTTTCATTTTTGAGTGAACTTTCTCTTTAACAATATTTAGGTAAAATTGGCTTCTCTACCTGTCTTCAAAGGGTCAGTAGTAGAAGTGTCCATGGCCTACCAGTTCATGGTAAAAAAAACAAAACATCTCCAAAATAGGAAGTAACAAACTTAAAATAGTGCATACCACAGGTTATCGAACCATAAAAGTCCATGCTTTAATATGGTCAATGATTAGAGATGACTGCATCAACTGTCTGTTTAACAGAAGGGAAACATAACTCTTCCTAATTTCTCCTTTTAATTCACTCCTTTGAAATCATCATAGGAGCAGACTTAGGTCACCATGACAGAAAGCACTTGCCTTCTCTGGGACACAGCCTTAATATGGGTTGCCTGCAGTGTTGAATGAATTGGGATTGTCTGGAGACTCACCTTAATATTCACCTTAATAGATGCTATAAAATGTCCTGACAGTTTGTTTAAAATTGGGAAGGAGTCAATGATGAAGAAATACAGTATCTCCCCCAGAGGTATGTTGTTTATACTGTATCATTCCTCCATTGGTGCAAGACCAGCTTCATTACAAATCAATACGATGAAGTTGCTCTTAATCCTATAAGTGAACCAAGTAAACTTCCTGGAAGGAAATCAAAGTCTGGTCTGGGTTGATGAAGAGAACATTTTGAAAAACTGATAAATCATAATTAAAAAAATCACAAATATAAGGGCACTTTGTGAAGTGGAGACTTATCGAGTGTCCAAGGTCAGAATCAGACAGAGATTTGCTGAAAAGTATGAAGCTGCTCATAATCATCAAACACAGATGTGGATTTCCAGGAGAGCTCATAACGCTGCTCAGTGGTGTGTGCTTGGATCAATGGCAAAGCATAAAGCCATTGTTAATGTTTCATAAATGGATTTGTAAGTCATCACCTTCATGAGCAATGCTCATTTAAGGGGAGTGGCTCAGTTTGCCAGTACACCAACCAACGATTATTTTATTTAAATCTGTGTATTCTTTCTATCCTCCTCCAATTCTTCTTCTGACTAATATGTTCTCTCTCTCATATCCTGTTACGTTTAGTTTAGTCTCACATAGCCAGACCTTTGGCATAAGAGGCTCAAAACTCGTCATAATAGTGCGAGATGTTGAAATCACTCGAGTTGGAAAAATAAACTAAATAAACGAACAAACAAAGAATGTTATTATTAGTTTTCCTAAGTTTAACGCCCAACCCAAAACTAACCATAAAGTCTAACCCCTTACCCCAACCCTAAATCTAAACCATGGTTTTAATAGTAATATAACTTTTGTTTAAAACGGAAGAAAAACATTGTTATTTGGAACGAGACAAGGGTACAGTATTACAGGTTATTGGCATACATCAGTCATTTGAACTGCATAAAAATATGTGGAATGAGTAACCAAATTTGTCCACAGATGTTTTCTTACTTTAAAAAAAGCATTAAATAGGAAGCTAACAAAAATGTGATGCCTTTATTGTCTCGATATGTTATGTTTGTTGATTGGTTGGTCTCTATGGAAATAAAAGTCGTATCTTTTTGTACAAGTCCAATCTTACAATATCTTACGATTCACCACTTCATACAAATAATCACGAGTTGTCATATGATGTTGGGCTGGTCCTCATTGCAGCTTATTCTGGGCCCATGTAGACAGGAGTTGGAGACCAACTGATTTAAAACTACCAACCACAATTAGTTTTGCTTTTACGTGTTATTTATGAGGCAGAATTATTTATCTGAAATAGATTAGACCACAATAATAAAAAGGCGTTGGAAAAAATCTAATAATGGCATGACAGTTTCCACCTGTGTGTAGAGAACAGAAAAAATAGCAGTATAGACTGTGTATAGACTTTGTGATCAGTATTTCTGTCAGTCCAAAAGTAATATTATGATTGTTTCACAGACATTACTCAGTTCTGTACAGTTGTGCTAATGGATTTCAAGATTACTGGCTACTAAGTGAATAAAGATCTTAATATCTCTTAAAGGTTGATGTGACTAACCTGGCAAACGTTGGCAATCCAGTGATTATTTACTTCTAAAAAGTGCTCATTGTATCAACCTGGACCTTGTAAACAAAACTTTGTTTTCTTGTGGACCGATTAAAAACACTTAAAGCCAGCCAATATGCATTACCCGGTCAGTAAACTATGGAATGATATTCCGGACATTATTCAAAAGGAATTGCAAATTGTATTTGCAATTGCGTTTTCAATTTGTGGACGCATAAAATGTGACATAATCCAAACGCAATTGCAAATCGCGCATTACGGTTTGCATTTTCGTTTAAGCGAACGCACAGTGACTGCCAAATTTCAAATGGAAAAGCAAAGTCCGTTTGCAACTGTGCTTCCCATATCTTTTTGGCCCTGTCATATTTAAATAGCAATTTCAATTACCACGTCTGCTTTTTCACTTTCTCAGCGTCGCGTATGTAGCCAGCCAAAACTCAAATGGAATACTATTTTTTTTTATTGCAATATTAACAAACAGAACAAGACGATACATACAAGAAATATAAACAATCTTTCAAAACAAAAGAGAAATTATGGTTCAGAATACATTAAGACAGGAAATGTGAAAGAAATTTAAATATATTCAACAATAGTCTAAAAAGAAAAGAGAGTAAGAGAAGAAAGAAAAAAAAGAAGAAGAAGAGGGCACAAAAGAAAAAAAACATTAAGAGAGAATATTAAACATGGCACTAATTCTGGATGTTTTCATTGCTTTCTTGTTAACAGAAGTTGAAATTGTATTTAAATACATCTTCAATTCTTCTTTGAAAAAGCTAAAGTGGGGTTTACTTTTCATATATTTACATTTATGGATATGAAATTTTCCAGTATATAAAAGAAGGTTTATACAAAACATGCATTAATTAGATTCTTGTCTTTAACATAAAATCCAAAAAGAATGTGTCTATATGACAAAGAAAAGTTACATAAAACCTTTTGGACAATCAGAGCATCAATATTGTTCCAGAAAGACCAAGTAAAAAGACATTCCCAAAACAAATGATCAACAGTTTCAGAGGAGGCTTCACAAAAAGAGCAGGAAGTATCAATATCATTTCTAAATTTCTTTAAAAAAGTATTTAACTGGATAAAATCTATGAATAATTTTATAGGATATTTTTTTAACTTTATTAGTTAGAAAGAATTTCTGAGGATGTGACCAAACATATGACCATTTAATATCATCAAAAGTTTATTCCAATAAGAAATGGAGGAAGGAATTGAAGTAACAGGGTCCAAAAATAATGACCTAATTTTATAATTGGATTTATGTATTGAAAAACAAATAGAACCAACCACAGTAGATTCAGGGCTAGGGGAGAAACAGAAGTCACTGTAGCACTATTATTGTTTCTAAACAGCATACAGATTTCCAAAGAGATGGCCTTGAAAACTATATTAAATTCTTTACTAGATACTGGTAATTGGTATCCTGAAACAAAATCGAATAATTAAATAAATTACCTTCACTATCAAATAGCTGGTTTACTAATATCACCCCATTATTGAACCAGTTTTCAAGAAATAAAGATTTCCTCTTATGAAGAATATTACAGTTGTTCCAAATTAAAAAATTGTGTGGTGAGAAATTATGCTTGTAAATAAGTTTCCAAGCCATAAGCATCTGCTGATGATAATTGGAAAGTTTGACAGGAAGTTTACTAATTGAATAATTGCACATTAAAAGAAAATGTATACCTCCTAATTGAGAAAAAATATATCTTGGGATTATACTCCAAATAGAAGATTGATTGTGAAGGAAACGTTTAAGCCAATTAATTTTCAAGGTATTGTTAAGAGAATCAAAATCAATGAAATTTAAGCCACCTTTATTATCCATCCATCCATCTTCAACCTCTTATCCGAAGTCGGGTCGCGGGGGCAGCTGCTCCAGCAGGGGGCCCCAAACTTCCCTATCCCGAGCCACATTAACCAACTCTGACTGGGGGACCCCGAGGCGTTCCCAGGCCAGTGTGGAGATGTAATCTCTCCACCTAGTCCTTGGTCTTCCCCGTGGCCTCCTCCCAGCTGGACGTGCCTGAAACACCTCCCTAGGGAGGCAGCCAGGGGGCATCCTTACCAGATGCCCAAACCACCTCAACTGACTCCTTTCAACGCAAAGGAGCAGCGGCTCTACTCGGAGCTCCTCACGGATGACTGAGCTCCTCACCCTATCTCTAAGGGAGAAGCCCGCCACCCTTCTGAGGAAGCCCATTTCGGCCGCTTGTACTCGCGACCTAGTTCTTTCGGTCATGACCCAACCTTCATGACCATAGGAGAGGGTAGGAACAAAAATTGACCGGTAGATCGAGAGCTTTGCCTTTCGGCTCAGCTCTCTTTTCGTGACAACGGTGCGATAGAGCGAGTGCAATACCGCCCCCGCTGCCCCGATTCTCCGGCCAACCTCCCGCTCCATTGTCCCCTCACTCGAGAACAAGACCCCGAGGTACTTGAACTCCTTCACTTGGGGCAAAACTTCATTCCCTACCTGGAGTACGCACTCCATCGGTTTCCTGCTGAGAACCATGGCCTCAGATTTAGAGGTGCTAATCCACATCCCAGCTGCTTCACACTCGATTATAAGGCTTTTTACTTTTATTATAAGAATTCAAAATAACTGATTTTCTAATACTCAAATGGAATACTAATTCACTTAGTATTTCCATTTCCGATGCCTTACACAGAAACCTGTCAATCAGGGTCAAGGGTGGGATTATGCTATGGGGCGTGTTTGTCTTGGGAAGTGACGTCACACACAGTCGACGGTCAAGAGGTGATGCCCTGAACAGACGCCGGTTTATCAAATCAAATCAAATCACTTTATTGTCACACTACCATGTACACAAGTGCAACAGTAGGTGAAATTCTTGTGTGCAGTTCCGAGCAACATAGCAGTGATGACAGTGACCGAGACATATACCAATTACAGTAAACAACATACTTACACAACACAATTTACATATCAAATGTACACATACTTACACAACACAATAATTATATACAATGTACAGTAAACAATACACAATATACAATACAATAAGTAGGAGTATATGAAATATATATATATATATATATATATATATATATATATATATATATATATATATATATATATATATATATATATATATATATATCTATGAAGTAGTATATTGAGGAGAATGTGTTGACAGTCCAGTGTGAGATTATAGATGAATAAAGTGCAGTGCTAATTATTGATCCTGATAGACTGTGAGTGATGTCACTTCCCAAGACAAACACGCCCCATAGCATAATCCCACCCTTGACCCTGATTGACAGGTTTCTGTGTAAGGCATCGAAATGGAAATACTAAGGGAATTAGTATTCCATTTGAGTTTTGGCTGGCTACATACGCGACGCTGAGAAAGTGAAAAAGCAGATGTGGTAATTGAAATTGCTATTTAAATATGACAGGGCCAAAACTCGTAAGATATGGGAAACACAGTTGCAAACGGACTTTGCTTTTCCATTTGAAATCTGGCAGTCACTGTGCGTTCGCTTAAACGAAAATGCAAACCGTAATGCGCGATTTGCAATTGCGTTTGGATTATGTCACATTTTATGCGTCCACAAATTGAAAACATAATTGCAAATACAATTTGCAATTCCTTTTGAATAATGTCCGGAATATCATTCCATAGTAAACTGACTTCTGAGACATCTGATGCTGAAACTATTTTTATTTGTGCTCTGATCTGAAGGCAGATTTTCTATTCTTTGTTAATAGCTTGATGCTGTCACTGTCTATTGGCCTCAAATGAGCCATTTCAGAGCCAGTGAGAGTCTACATTGTTGTTCTCTATTTTACTTGGCTTGTCAATGCTTCAAAAGGAAGACAGTCAGGGCTAGCACAGGGTTGAGTGAGCAGATTCAAACAAATGAATATGTCTGGCAATCATAAAAGTCTTGGTTACTTTTGTAACGTCCGATACGTTGTGTCGATGTAGTGACACCAGGAGTCACTCTTTGGACCCAAACACCTCTGATCTTTGAGAAAAGGCCAATGGGAATTGGCGAGTGGAATTTGCACGCCACTCCCCCGTACGTTTTGGGGGCAGTGGTGGCTCAGTGGTTGAGGCTCAGGGTTACTGACCAGAAGGTTGGGGGTTCAAGCCCCAGCACCACCAAGATGCCACTGTTGGGCCCTTGAGCAAGGCCCTTAACCCTATCTGCTCCAGGGGCGCTGTATCATGGCTGACCCTGCACTCTGACCCCAGCTTAGCTGGGATATGTGAAAACTAATAAATTTCACTGTATATATGCAAAAAAACTGTGTGTATAATGTGTGACCAAAATAAAGGATTCTATTCTTCTATTCTTCTTCTACATATGGGTATAAAAGGAGCTGGCTCGTAACCACTATTTCAGGTTTTGTGCTGAGGAGCCGAGACTGGGTCCCAGACATTTCAGTGGGTAGTACAGCGTTTTGGCAAGAGGGACACAATGTCTCGTTCCCTCCATCAGGAAAGGAGGCTATGACAGTAACCAAGATGTTCCCTATCTGTCACTCACTGGATGCTGTGTCGATGTAGTGACAATAGGGATCCCTATACAAAACGCCACAACTAGCTGAACTGTGTTCCATGAACTGCAAGTGCGAAATAGCAGGTGCACTTGGTCTGCACGTAACCTCCCCTGATGCCCCAAAAAAAGTTGTATAGTTCCCCACATCCCTGGGGGTGACTTATCTAGTATGTGTTGCCAGCCACTGCCTTTTCTCCCTCCGTTTTCTCTCAACAGAGTACGGCTGGGGCCTTTTAATGCATTTTATTCACATTGGGGAAGGTGTTCTTTCTCTTATTATTTCAGGAGGAAAAGACACTGCAGAGACCACATCATGGCCAAAGGGGAGGTTAACATGTGGCAAATACATCACAAGGGCTCACCAGCCGAACATGGAAGAGGCGCGGTTGTATGTCCTGCCCGAAGGATGCAAGCGGTATACCCAGCCAACTGTCCCGTAAACGTACCTTTTTGTACCTGACAACACGCAAGACAAAACCGGCTCAACAAGGAGATCATATAATCTCACAAAGGTATTGGGTGTTGTAGAGCCTGCTGCCCTGCATATGTCTGCTAGATAGGTGCCATTGGCAAGTGTCCAAAAGAATGCCACACTCCGTAGAGTGTGCTCTTAATTCCCGGGCACTTCTCCCTGGGTCTGGTATGCCGACGCGATGGCATCCACGGTCCAGTGGGCAAGCCTCTTTTTGGAGACAGCGTTCCCTTTCTGATGTCAGCCAAAGCAGACAAAGAGCTGCTCAGAGCGTCTAGAGCTCTGCATACCATCCAAATTGATGCGCAAAGCACGCATTGGATACAGCAACGATAAGGCTTCGCTTTCAAGCTCACCACCTGATCCCTAAAAGGGGTCATGGGAACATTGAGCACATAGCCTAGTTGGGGTGTCAAGACCACATGAGAACACTCCGGACCAAATTCCAGGCAGTTGTCACTGCCAAAGGACACCTGCAGGTCCCCAACCTTCTTTATAGATTTTGTTAGCACAGTCAGGAGGGCAGCCTTCACTGAGACCACCTTTAGTTCAACTGAATCTAAGGGCTCAAACGGGGTTCTCCGTAATTTCCAGGAGGACCACGGAGAGACTCTATGAGGAAAAGAGGTCTAGCCTAGGAGGATTCAGCCTCCTAGCGCCTTTCAGGAACCTGACAATCAGGTTGTGCTTCCCACTGTATGTGCAGTGTGAGCTTAAAGGTCTAAATTTCTGACCTAAAACATTCTCTTGGCATTTCTCTCAGGAGTGGACTGATATCAAGGTAAGAACTGTATCTAGAAACCAGAATCTAAGAACATATTGTTAATTGTGTATCCAACAACTGTATAATTTCCATTATAAAATGATTAAGTAATTTTTAAACTTGAATGTGATTCTTTGTTGGAGCTTAAACATTTTACGTTTTTTATTTATTTCAAAATCCAACCAAAGACACTATATACAAAGTGAAAATAGTTGCCTGTTTTCATGGTTTTCAAGGTTACTTGCAGACTGATAAGTGAAAGGCAATGCAGACAATGAAAAGGCTGGGTTTCATGACAGTTGAGCCCCATTTACAGAGCTCTAATGATGCTGCAAGATCTGATTACATCGATAGTAGGGTTTGTGTGTGAGAGAGCGATAAGACAGGCTGGTAGAGGTAGAGATAGATGTGTTCGCACCACACTGAATGGGCCTGCGGTTCATTGACATTGCTACACTTTCAACACAGAAGCATTCCAACTGGACAAGATATGGCTGGGGTACAGTTACATTGCCAAAGTTGAACTCCATCATGCTGATTAAGGCAAAATGGAAAGCTGAGGACACGTCAGTCAGCATTTGAGACCGGAGGCATCTCAAGGGATTGTTAAGTTGAATCATTTCTGACTTCAGCTCCATGTGTGCCTTTCTTGCCCACTCTCTTAAAGTCCAGATGGAAGAAATGAAGGACAAACATTTGTTACTTGCTGTCTCATTTTACATTTCCAGCACCGGTGACCCATGTTTATTAGCTTAACCTCTGTTGCAGCCAGAAAAGCAGCCTCATATGTTCAAAAGTCCTGCTATTTCTGCCTGCCAATTCAAAAGAAATCCTCACACAATATAGACTGTCTTGGTGCAAGGAAGATGCAATTTGTTGTTAAACAAACTCTTTTCTTAGGGCTAGTGTGAGCTCTCAGGGACTGCAATAAACATTTCATTGAGAACTTTGTGAATGGAGTGCAAAGAATGTTTATATGGTTTAATCTGGATGAACAAGGCTCTACATTAAGTCAATTTGCTACTGGGTTAACAGACTTATTTGAACCAGGGCCGGATTAAGACTCCTGAGTGCTCCTGGGCAAGAATATTTGTCAATTTTATGTAATATATAAAGATAATTTCAATAATACCAGTGAATGTAAATCTGCCTCAGCAGTATCTATAAAAGCATTAATAAAATCCCCATGCATTAATAAACGACCATCCTTTCCAGTGCTGACAAACGGAACGTGTACTACATGACAGCACCATCTATGCTCTGTTTTGGTAGCAGTGCGGATCTTTGGAAAATAATTTACTCCTGATTAATGATACTGAAAATCTTTAATAACCATTAAATTAAAAACAGACCTTAGACAATTTGACAAATGCGGTCGCGTGGTGCCCCTCTGTACGTGGAGCCCCTGGGCCCATGCCCAATTGCCCATATGGTTAATCTGGCGCTGATTTGAACACTAAATAAGCACAACGCATCCTTCCCTGCCCAAATGGTTAGCTATTGACTATTATTTCTAGCTCTAGAGTAAATAAAATAAACCATATTACTACTTGTTTGCTTTTGACAGAAATTTTGACTGTGAATTTTTTTCACAATCAACAAGAAATTGTGTATTTTCTCTCTCTGACACAGGAGAGATAAGGCATGATCATGTGTTTACACCTGATTCATTGTGGATATTCAAGAAGAAAAAAAAAGTTTAGCCTGGTCCAACTAATCACCATTTAAGCATATAGTAATTAGCACAATATGATGTCCTAGAGTTGATCATCTCTATTGCTGGCTGTAATACTGTAAGAAAAATGATTGACCCCATTGAACTTTTATCCCATTCTGGAAAGAAAAAGTCACATAAAAAATACAGGCAGGAATATTGTCTGTGGTATTAAGCCATCTGTTTTCCTTGTTCACATAAGAGGAAACTGAGCAATGCCACCAATTCACACACATGACCCCAACACTGGCTTTGTAGATCTTCATTTTACCATTTTCCAATTTAAACATTCTACTACTCCAAAATGATTTTTCTTGACTCTGGTCACTGACAAGTAACCAGAGTCACTTTTGTGGAGGAAATGTGTGCTCATCTCTTGTCTGCCATCAATCGAGACACTGTCAGTCCTTGGCCTTGCTAGCCATCTTACATTAGTATCTGATAACCATTAAAACTATCTGTGGCTGCAACAATTTAACAAGTCCACTGAGGAAATCTTTATTCACTGATGGTGACAAATCTCTATGAATGCTTGAAACAATTTTGAGTGTGAAAGTAAAAAAAAAAGGAATTACAGAGTATATTCAGAAAAGACAGACTTGCATGAATTGCACCTCATAAAATTGGTCTATATCTGCACACGCTATCTGTGCTGGTTTAGTACCCGATTCTCTAAAGGAATTATGCAGATCAGGAAACAACAAAACCGCTGCAGAACTCAATTCCAATTTTGCCGCCGATTCTGAATGCTATAGAGTGAAGGATGCAGCAGACCACTGTTTTCTGACACACTTTGGCAGGACTGATCAGCATCACTTACTACTGTGATCCAGACACCTGAATCATCTCATTAATATGCCGAAGGAACGCTTGACTACACCACACATCTGTATATACACTCACTTAGCACTTAGCACTAATAAAGTGCCAGAAGTGGTCTTCTGCTGTTATAGTTCATCCACCTCAAGGTTTGACGTGTTGTGCATTCCGAGATGCTATTCTGCTCACAACAATTGTACAGATTGGCTATCTGAGTTACCGTAGCATTTCTGTCAGCTCGAACCATTCTGGCCATTCTCCATTGACCTCTCTCATCAACAAGGCATTTCCGTCTGCAGAACTGTCACTCACTGGATGTTTTTGGTGCCATTCTGAGTAAACTCTAGGGACAGTTGTGCATGAAAATCCCAAGAGATTAGCAGTTACAGAAATACTCAAACCAGCCAGTCTGGCACCAACAATCATGCCATGGTCAAAATCACTTAGAACACATTTTTCTCCATTCTGATGGTTTATATGAACATTAATTGAAGCTCCTGACCCATATCTGCATGAGTTTAGGCACTGCATTGCTGCCAAACAATTGGCTGATTAGTTAATCCCATGAATATGTAGGTGTACAGGTATTCCTAATAAAGTGCTCAGTGAGAGTTTGTCGGGTTATGACACTCTTCTCCATCATTTGATACTTTTTTAATGACATATTGATGAAATATCTCAGATCGATAGAAAATGTCAAATTAATTTACTGTAACTCCTGCTTAAATTTGCAAGATAATTTTTGTGAATAAAGCAGTCTATAATAAGCCTAATTTACAAAAGGTGGAGTGTTTGCTCAGAAATGAATGCAATGAGTTCATTTAAATACTCAAGACGCAGTGTAATTTCAGCGCTGACTGTGGGTGATTAGTCAATAAGAATTTGCCCTGGAGGGTCCAATTGCTGCTCTCCAATGCATTACCAGGCCAGAAGCAGCTGTTCAAATAAAGGCTAGTTTCCCACTCAGCTTTGTTCTGAGTGGCACTGTAAAAGAATACCCTGTGCATAGCATCATACAACAGACACACTTTCCGTCTAGGCAACAGCCATGTGTGGTTGGCACCTTTAATGTCCTCAAAACAAAAAAAGAGTTGAAAAGGTATTAACAACTGAGGAGGCATTTGTAAAATGTATCAATTCATTATTGATCTGTTTGAATCAAGAATGTTTACTCATTGAATTAAAACCATAAAAAAAACTAATACTTAAAAACTTAATAGGTAATTTCACTCAAAAAGCCTAATTTCCCATTTACTTTTATTGAATGGAAAAAGTTGCAAAGAAATTGGGGACTGAGGCTAACATTCTGGATAACATCTCCTTTTGGGTTCCACGGAAGAAAGCTATAAAAGTTTGGGAAACCAATGAGGGCGAGTAAATGATGACAGATGAACAGTTTTGGGTGAACTATCCCTTTGATGATTTTATTTAAAAAAAAAAAAAAAATCTGCATTTATGCTGATCACTGAGTATCCACATAAGCTTAGCTCCTCTCTGGAAGAAATTATGTTATTTCACTCTGTAGAACCTTCCTTCTATTTGGAACCCTTGGATCACCCCCCTTAAAACTTTCTCACGGACACACATACACGTATACATACTCCTAGAACGTCTCTCAGCCCCTCCGTTTTCCAGCCTAGACCCCTCCCCCTACAACCACACACTCACACACACACAATCTTCTCATCACCGCACACCTCACATTCTCCAGTCTCTAAAACGGATACAACTCATCAGTATGAACAATGTACTGATCTGAGAACTGTCTGCCCTCCCTGCGGATGAGTCGAGAGAAAGTAGCTGGCAGCTGACAGCAGCACTACACATGGAGCTGGCTATTTGTTTGAAGAGACTAAAAGGAGAAGAGCTAACAAAAACCAGCTACTGCTCTCCCTGGCTGGAGAGGACACAACTACTAGAGAACAGAGCTTGTCTGGCAGGTAACGGACACCAGCTGACCCACATCTGAGAGACCACTACTGCAGACAAACCCACCACGTGTAGCCTTACGCCAACTACCGGAGATCAGTGATCGGATGAATGCTACTCTGCATACCTCATTGAGAATGTGAGCAGAGCTGGAAAAATTGCTGAGCTTAAAATTTTTTTTACTTCTTCCCCTATAAACCATAATGAGCACCCTTAAAGAACACATAATGCATTGGTATAAAGACAGCCCTAGATGTCTCTGAATGTGAGACAACTAACGTTTAGAGAGCTGTCTGTGATCACTAGTAATATTCAACATGAACTGAAATTATGACTGCTTGTTTTTACAACAGCAAAGCACAAGGCAAACATACTTAATATGATGTATTTAGTCTAATTTAGTCTTTAGTCTCATGACTTATCAATATGAACAAGAAAAATCTGAATTTGCCAAACAAATCAAAAATTATTAAACCATAATATGCAAAGAAGAAATGGTCAGTGGCATTTAACATGCATTTCTCACACTAACAGGTACATGGAAATTACTTTGAGCATCACAGCTTACCTTAATGAGATCAGTCCTCTAGTCCAAGCTGATAGATGTGCCTTTCTATGAGATGCAATGTGGCACCAAAATGAATGGCTGTAAACATCAGTAACTTGGTTCTTGATGTGTTTCTTAATTTTCTTTAAAGAGATGACAGTTCTGTCATTCCTCTCTGTCTCTCTGCTCTGAGTGAGTGTGTTCCATCCAGGCAGTGTGCCTGCTGATGCTGAGAGAGAGGCAATGAATGAAAGAAAGAGAGGGAGGGAGGGAGAAGTCCCTTTCTTTTAAACAGTAGACACTTTGCGGTCAGACCCCACTCCCACCTACCACTCTTATTTTCACCCGCCTCCCCTTTCTCCCTGACTGGAAGCTGAGGAGCTGAAACGGGATGCCTCAAGGCTCAGTCGCAAACTCACATACACACACACACACACACTGAACAGAAAGGAGGAGAAAGAGACAGAAAGAGAGAGAGAGAGGCCATTTAATATAAAGTGGAGCAGCCAATGATTGGATGAAAGGGATATATGCAAAGCTGCATTAACATACATTTCAGCTTAGAATGAACAGTGAGGATAAAGGAGGAAGGACCCTTGTGTGTTTGATGACGGCGGATGACACGGCGGATGATGGGATTATGTATGGTGATCAGCATAATCAACCTTTAATCCCAAATCCAACTTCACAATGGAACAGAGTCATTTAAGTCAAGGTTGGTTCCTCCTTTTTAAACATCAAATGTCGCTCACTGTGCTGCAACCTCCGGCATTTCATGCTCCCCTTTTGCTTCTGTAAACACACAACCCTTCTGCAGAGTGTTTGGTTATTCACCTTTCCATCTGCAATAGACACACACACCTCCCCCCATGTGCACTGCAGGTATAGCAAAGCTCCTGACTACACCAGCTGCAATTACCGGACTCCGCAGCATCCAACATTTTGTGTAAACAGGAGCCTTACTTCAAATAAACACAGAACAAAGAGCTAAGACCCGACCATCTTCTCTCCAGATGTTTCTTCATTTCAAACAAGCAGTGATGCTCTTCAAACATATTTCATTAGAGCGCAACCAGTGCATGACATGATGTCAAAAACGAATCTGTAGTCCTATTGTAGGGCGAGAGAGCTTGGGAGATCCAGATGCACCCGTGGAGATGGGGCGCTCGCCTCCCCCAGAGAGGAATCAAGAAGCATTTTTCTGATGAGAGAAAAATCAACCCCCATAGTCTGTGCTCAATAAGTCATGAATCTATGATGATATGCTAGGTCGACATGGGATTTTAATCTAGGTCTCATTTTCAGAAGAGAGTATTACTACATTACAATTACTACAGGCACTGATCACATTCAAAAGCTTCCTTTTCTACTGTCACAATGCAAAAATTATATCAATTGCAGGTTTTTCTTCTGTGGAAAAGTACAATTGTGGAACAGGAGATGAAGGGTATATTTCCCAAGGTGAACTCCACAGAGAGAAGCTCTTGGTAGTGGTGTGCATTTTTATTTTAATGTATTTTTAATTTAGTAGATCTGGACACATGGTCATAATATGCATGTTGTCCTCTGTTATTGTGTTTTATGATTAATTTTGTGAAAAGAATCCATGTTATAATCATGAAAAAGGTTTTTTTCTAGATTGCTCACCCACTGTCACATACACACATTTTTCACAAACTCCAAAAACTGAACTATTACAGGAAGTTTGGGCTGTTTCTATGAAGGATGCTTAAACAGTGGTGTGAGAAAGTCGTTCTACACACTTTTATAGGTGAAACCCTGTTTGTAATTGCATACTCATCATAGCAATATCTTACCTTCTGTTCTCTTCTTTTTTAGAAAGAAAAAAACATTTCTTGAACTGTCCTCTGGGCCATTTATGAAAGTGCACAAAACTTTTTAAAACTTGCATTACCTTCAGTGGCGTAAGTTTCAATAGGAAATCAACCCATCGCTAAACTCTGACATACATGTTTGCCAGTGTTTTAAAAAACCTGGTGTCTTTTCGCAGTGGAGAGAGAGAACTCGAGCATGACTAAAGTGTCACCCTGGCAGAATATTTCCAATCTGTACAAGTATCTTATTTGGGGGGATCTAATTGGGGGATTTCACCTATTGAAATCTAGCAACCACATAAATCTCGGAATCTAATTCTGACCAGCAAATTGTCCTTATTTAAAGTCTGTTATTTATCAAACTTAGAATATTAAATATTTTACTTGCATGATTAATTCTAATTAATGCATGACACGATTGAATTAAAGGGAATGGAAGGGGCGGATGGTGGGTTTACAAGGTGGATGCTTTTTGGTATTTCTTGCAGCAAGTCATACCCACTCAACTCGAGCTCTGTTTATACATACCTATATGCAATGTAAGGCAGTAGTGTTGCTACAAATAGTGAAGCTATTAGCTTAACTACATTTAACTGCACAGCAAGGCAGTATTGCTACTATTTTTTAAATCGCACAGGTTTTCAGCAGCAAAGTTGTTCTATCAAGGATAATTTCTGAGCACATGGGGGCCCAAAGCTAAATAAAAGTATTTTAAGCAGGTCAGCCCACACTGCCGCCATCTTTGGAATGCTCTCGGACAGGCTTGGCAGCTATTTTTCTATGTAAACAATAGGCATACAAGTGCAGCTCCTACATGAAAGGGGAAAGACCGAAATCTCCAAAATGGTTGGTCAAGATTATGATCAAAGAACATATTTCAAATCAGCAGTAAAATTTGACAACACTGGTATTATAAATTGACAGCAGATTGACAGGCGATGTCTGTATCAATTGTATCTACAATTTCTCCCATTCATTTTAATAGATGTGGCCCGTCTCTGCTAAATAGTCTCTGATGAAATCCTACTTGGAGACCCCAGATGTTAATAATACAAACTAGCAATGTTGAATTCACACACATTCACACGCACAAACACACACACAAACTTTTTTTTATATATCATTGTGGGGACTCTCCATAAACTTTCATGCATTTTATGGATTTTATACAGATCTGACGATAATTTATATCCCCTAACTCTAACCTATCCCTCACAAAAACCTTTTGGCATTTTTGCATTTTCAAAAAAATATTGTTTAGTATGTTTAATAAGCCATTTTCCTCATGGGGACCACTAGCTGGGCCCACAAGGTAGGTGATCTCAGGTTTTACTATCCTTGTGGGGAAATTTGGTCCCCACAATGTAGTATAAACACATACGCACGCACACACACACACACACACACACACACACACACACACACACACATACATATATTAGTGTGGCTATCCATAGACATAATGATTTTTATACTGTACCAAAGATTCTGTCCCCTAACCCTTAACCTAACCCTCACAAAAAAATTTTCTTTTACCAGTTTGTAACCTAAACAAATGCCATCGTAAACCACCCATGTAGCTTGGAGTTTAACTAGCTACTTTCTCTGAAGGGTAGTTTTCAACTTAGCCTATAGTTGTGTCCCAATTGCACAAATTTGTAGTGTTCTAAGCCATTTTGTAGTGTGCAGTAATGCGAGTAGTATGTTTACACTGAAAACGCAATAAAATATTACGAGTACCCATGTGATGTACTTATTCAACTGAAAAAAAACAGAGTGTCAAATGTTGGACACTTAATGCACTCAATGGTCGTGGCTTGCCTAGCCTGACAAAACAACTGTAATTAATGGTGAATGTGCATCTAGAAAAGTTTCTGTGAAGACAGCACCTTACAAATGTGAGTTGAATGCTTTACCATCACCACACGCTGTGTGAATATGTGCATTATTTGAGATAAGTGTTGAATTTTTGGCTAACATGCTAAATCTAGCGGCAATGCTTGGCATGCATCACTTTTGACAGCTAAAAAACAGCAAATTCTTCCGTGTAATAAAACATTTTGTGTTTCATTTGGGGCGATAGTACACTTTGAACACACTACACATTATGCATTTGAATATGGCAAAATGCGTAATGTGTAGTGTGTCAGTTGAGACACAAATTAGTAGAGTAGTTGGTAGCTTAGATAGCTAATGTTTTGAGTAGCTTGCCCAAAACTGTATATAAGTGTGTGTGTGTGTGTGTGTGAGCGTGTATTTATCACTTTGTGGGGACCAAATGTCCCCATAAGGATAGTAAAACCCGAAATTTTTGACCTTGTGGGGACATTTTGTCGGTCCCCATGAGGAAAACAGCTTATAAATCATACTAAATTATGTTTTTTGAAAATGTAAAAATGCAGAAAGTTTTCTGTGAGGGTTAGGTTTAGGGGTAGGGTTAGGTTTAGGGGATAGAATATAAAGTTTGTACAGTATAAAAACCATTATGTCTATGGAAAGTCCCCATAAAACATGGAAACACAACATGTGTGTGTGTGTGTGTGTGTGTGTGTGTGTGTGTGTGTGTGTGTGTGTGTGTTTTCTCAGGGTCCCTGCCTTCCTGAGAACACATATCACCCCTCTCCATCTGTTTCTGCTCTCACCTTATTCTCACACTCTCTCCTTCACTGAATCACAACGCTTCACAGGGAATAGCAGTGGGAGCGCTACGGGTTTGTCAGGCATCCCTGTGCAGTTGACATACACAGGAAAATGCATCCACCAGCTCTGATTTCCCAGCAGACAATGGTGTGTGCAACGTTCCCTGTCAGCCAATTTCTTTGAGCCATAGAAATAGAGGAGGCATAGAGGAAATGTTTAGACTCATAATTCAGTTTATAGAAAAGGGAATGTACTGTAGATGCACAGCCAGAAGGGATTCAGTGACAGCAGTGGCAGTGAAAAGTTTGCTTGATACCTGATGAGTGACAAAAATATAGAAAACACTTTTGAAAATAATATTTTATTATGCATAATTTCCAATCAAGGTGTAATTTTAGGGAAATTTAAAATGATATATTATTAGATATTATTTATTATTATATTATCTACTTATTTAATTTCAGGGTTACACAGAACTCGCATCCAACACATTGCATCTGCATATATACAGTTAACACTCCATAAACTATCAAACAGTCATGACATGTGCAATATTCATGAATGAAATGGATTATTATATAAAATGTTTTGCATTGGTCCAAGAGTTTTTAACTGTCCCATCCTTCAATAATTGTTGCTTTGCAAAGCTTGAACTGTATTATGACTGGTTCACAAGCAATCCACGCTAAGATGAGCCAAAACAACATACAATTCACCCTGAAATACGATGAAGATGCATCCACATGATGCACACACGCGGTGTAAACTAGACCAGTGGCGCCTGTAGCTATACGGCCATACACACTGTGAGGGCTCCGACTGACCTGAGAAAGTATTACTCTGAATATTTCTCCAATCGTGAAATGTGTCCCATATTTCTGTTGGCTGTTTAAAAGAATTAGCAATGGCCAATTTGTGAATAAATAATTATTTTGACTGGTTCTTTTCACTGATTTGGCCACACAGGCTTGCAAAACTATCTGAATCGATTCATGATTCAGTACAATTCGCACTTCAGTACAAAAGCGCTCTCTCACTGAATATTTTGGAGCGGTTTCTCACACAGTAAAACAGGATGTTCACGAATACAGCGCTGGATACAATGTAAATTTACCTACAGTCAACTGAAACGAAAGACTAACTTTTTGAGAGGTAAAGAAAAAGAGAAAAAGAGTCTGTCTGAACGGTTACTGGAAGAAATGCTTCAGCCAATAGCTATATGAATGCTACTCATACTCGAGAAAAAAATGCTTATCTCAAAGTCACCAGAATTGAACGCTTTGGTGTTGTTTTTTGCAAACTCGGGGCAGGTTCAGGTTTGTAATTAATCTTGTTTCGCACCACGTATTGCTTTTTCTTCAATGTCTTGTGCAGGATCGGCATATTTTAAACACCATGTCAAGTTAAAAAGAACTTCACATTTTCAAAAACACATGTTGGTTCAAAAAGTCTTCTAAAACTTTATGAAAAATTACAATAATGTTTTATATCTGTCCACTGTTGTACATGGTTAGTTGACAAATTAAATAAACTAGAGAGTGTGTGAATCGTGTTTTAAGAGAGTTTATTTTCTAAAAGTCAACAAGGCCAAAAGTGCCCTGAGTTAAAGAAACACGCAGATATTTTTCCACATAATTCCACATTTGCAGACTATATCTAAATCTACCCAAAGGTACAATCTCTACAAATTGAAGAAAAGGTTGCTGAGAGAACAAATCTCATACAGTTAATTTACCCACATAATTGGTGGCAGTCAATTCGAAGAAAGAATGAGGGCTTGAGCGGTAGCAGGGCACTTTCTATCAGCGCCAGTGAGATCTAATTATGAGCGGAGAAGCCCTGCTTGCGGCTAAGTAAAGTGTCAGAGGAGAGTGGAGCAATGATGAGAGAGGAGACAGCTGCACAGATGAACTCACCACTCACAATCACCCTCATGACCTGAACAGACCTGTTTACCTCATTAAAAATGAATTCACAGGTAATATTGACTCATCACCCATGCCAACCCTCCCTGTCCAAGTCTTATCATTATCTATTATGCAGGAGGGAGCCCGAGCAGGACGGGTTAACTCAGGGAAGGTCACCTGGACAGTTTGCAGAAGTTATTCTGTCTTTCTCCTAGCCAGAGTGTGGCTTTGCCACCAGGGCTGGGAAATTAAAACACTAATGGCTTGTGTGAGTGTAAAAAGCATAGATTAAGTGCAGAGAGAAACTGGCCATCAGTAAAATGGGTCTGAGGCTGTAATTAGTTAAGCAAAGGGCTTGATTCATAATTTATAAAGCAAAGTCAGGGATTGGCATGAATAAAGAGACAGAGGAAGTGTTGAAAAGGGGAAATGTAGAGGGCTCTTTTCTGCCCTCTACATTTATACATTAGTCCAGCATTTGTGATGCAGTGAATTATTGTCATTAGGCTTTGGAATATGAAAAACAGCCATTACTGCCCTCCAAAAGAGAGGGTGGCTTTTTATATAATAGCGAGTAGAGAAACATAGAGACCAAAACAAGAGAGGGGATGAAAGAATTACTGCAGACACATGTGATTTGGTGAGCCAGAGAGAGTGATGCTTTGGACCACACACACAGGTCAGCACTTCTGTATAAAAAGCCTGTAAATTACAGCAGACAAAGCCAGCAGATTAGGGCTTTTCGGTACCTTCTGTGACCTTACAACCTCTGAGGGGTTTAAACTTCAGGAGCCACCAAAATTGTCTCAGAATTTTCAAGCCAATGGTAGGTGAGCACTCTGAAGATCCATAAAGATTAAAGATTAACTGCTTCTGGGTCCCTTCAGCCCTTTTGATTATGAGATGGAAAATAGGGAGCCATGAAACTATCAAGAACATTTACAAGCCTTCAGGGTCTTTAAGAGAGCAGAATCTGCATCTTTCATTCTTCCTCTGGTCTGTATGTTTTTACAAAGATATGGCACTTTTTATTCAGCAGTTCAATGGAAATGCCTGCACGTTCCTTTGACACCAAAAGTGCTGAACAAATTATAGAAAGACAAATAATTTGTATCCTTCAGACAAGCTAACGACAATGTGATTCCAGTGAAAGCCAAGGGTTGGGGGTTGACAGAGATAACTGTGCTGAAAGAGGATTCTATAGAGTGAATAAGAGATGGCTGAATGCTTGCTTCCCACAGCTCCTGAAACACAGAGCTCTGTCATTCTCAGACAGCACAAAAACATACATCATTAACATTTATGCAAATATCAGTTAAGGTTACAAACTTGTTAGCGAGAATGCACATTCTGCATACTGCAGGTTCAGAACTTCTGCAGTAGTATGTTCAAGCTACATGCAGTCTGAGAAAGAATGAACTATTCATGTCTCAATAGAATTTAAATAAATTAGACACAATATTACTGAGAAAATGCCTTGTCTTGTTTATTACTTAAGTAGAATTACATGGAATCTGCACGCACAGAACTCTGCAGAAAGCACAGCACATTTCCACATCATTAGAACATCCATTATTCACAAATTTTGTACAAATGCTCCACACCACGGGTGTTTGTTTATTAAATAATATGGTTAATTTGATTATGTTTTCATCAACCAATAATGAGCTTTATTTTGTCACAACTAATTAGCTGGTTTGAATCAAATATTATTAACATGCCTAAATCAACCTGAATACATTAGGGCACACCAAAAAAAAATTATTGTAAGGGTAACATGAAATCGAAATAGCTTCTTAAAAGGAAATTTCACCCCAAAAAAAAAAATATTATCTCATTATTAACTTACCCTCATGCCATCACAGATGTGTATGACTTTCTGTTTTTCTGCTGAAGACAAATGAAGATTTTTAGAAGAATATCTCATCTCTGTAGGTCCATACCATACAAGTGAATGGTGGCCAGAACTTCAAAGGAGCAAAAAGCACATTAAGGCAGCATAAAACTAATCCATAAGACTCCAGTGGTTAAATCCATGTCTTCAGAAGTTATAAGAGAGGTGTTGGTGAGAAACAGATCAATATTATATCATGTTTTTACTATAAATCTCCACTTTCACTTCCACTTTCACTTCTTTTTAGTTATTTTTTTGCGATTCGCAATCAATGTGCGTATTGCCACCAACTGGGCAGGGAGGAGAATTTATAGTAAAAAAGGACTTATATATTGATCTGTTTTTCACCCACACCTATCATATTTCTTCAGAAGACATGGATTTTAAAATGGATCCATTTTAAAATCATATTATGGATTAATTTTATGCTGCCTTTTTGGAGTTTCAAAGTTCTGGCCACCATCCACTTGCATTTTATGGACCTACAGAGCTGAGTCTTTGTTTGCATTCAGCAGAAGAAAGAAAGATATGCACATCTAGCATGGCATGAGGTTGAGTAAATTATGAGAGAATTTTCATTTTTGGGAGAACTATCCTTTTAATGTTACAATTATTGCAGGTTACCTTTTTACTGTATACAAAATTTCCATGCAGAAAATGGCAGACATTTTTAGCAGATTTCTTCTAGACCTATATATATATGTAAAAAATTCTAAAAATAATAATAACTAAAACTCTTTCTGTAATTCAATGATTGTTTGTTATGATAGCTCCGTCTTCAGCGTATATGAGGTGGAGGCAGCCTAAAACCTAAAACCATTCAATCATATCAACTACTTGTCACTGTTGCTTTAAACATCTAATGACACAGCACATAACATCCAGTTCTTATTTAGGAGAACCTATCATTAAATGAGAGGAGTACTGGTTTAAGAGAAATCATGGTTTAATGTGAGAAAGGTCACAGTATGATGAGGAAGATAACATTTTGAAATACTCTAATATGCTGTCGAAATAAGTTGGTGACATATAAATAAGAGTAAAACTCACAGCATAGAAATTTTAAATCGTCACATGTTTATAGAAGACAGGGCCATGGAGACTTTGATGGGGTGAATGAGATCAAACTGAACATCACTGAAATGCCAGAGCTGCATTGGCAGATAAATCATGCCATTTCATCTCCTTAGAGTATGCAAGAAAACTTTTGCTCTATGATACTTCATTACAATATCCTTTATACAGCTTTTTTCTCATGCAACACAATTTTACAAGCTACCAAACACAATATATCTGATTCTAACACCTTCTCTGCCAAGCTTTAGCGATTGATGTGCATCTTCTCTTTCATGTCTGATATTTTACTCCTCTCTTCAGCCCTCTTCTTTTCTTTCAAGACACCCTGCATCCTCCTCCATTTGCCTTTCCACACACAGCTCTAAAGATATGTACAGTCTCAGGCCTCCACATGCACCATGTAATCCCCATTCCCCACCATCACATACAAACTCTGAGAATAAGTGTTTTCACTCTGTGACTTTCACCAAGTTTGACAAAAGGCAACATCCAGTGTCCCCTGCCTCCCCTTTCCTTTCTCAAAATAAATGGGGTAATACATCAGTTTAGGCATGTTGTGGCACTTTTATCACAATGTGCAGTCTTTCTCTTCACACTATCAACTCAGGAAATATTGAGTCGAATATGTGCACCTATCCGGGCCCACAGAGTATAAAGCCATATCTCTGGCAGCACTGGGAATGATACATCGTTGCCTGTGCTGAGTAGAGAAACAGGCTGCCACTTTGAATGGAAGATTTATTCATACATAACAGGTAGAGGCACAGTTCTGTGTGTCAGGGTGTATTTCTATAGAGATTAAGATGTCTTAGAGGTTTATGTCTCTGTTTCCCCAAGCTAGAAGCACAATAACATACGTTGACTTAGCACAGACAAGACTAAGCCTTGCTATACCCAGCAAAGCTTAAAAAAGTTATCTTCTCGCAAACATAACCTGACTACACACACTCCACATATCCTGTAGTAAGGAAAGTCTTTAATTTGCAGTTTCCAAAGTTGATAACCCTGCTGGAAGAAAAAAAAACATCTTAAACCACCCTGGATTCCTGGTCTTAGCTGATTTAAGATGGTCTCCCAGCCTAGCTGAGCTGGTGCTCAGCCAGTTTATCTGGGCAGCAAGCTTGTCTCCCAGCTTAACCAGGTGAAAATTGTCCCAAACCCTTCTAAAACCTGCAAGAAGACCAGTTTGACCAGGCCTGGAGACCAACTAAGACCAGAAAACCTGCTTAAGCTAGTTTAATAAGTTTTTTCAGCATGCAACTGTCTAAAACACAATTTTTTAAAGTTTTTATCTTTATAGCATTGATAGTTAGCCATTGAATGGATTGGAAGAGGGTGCAAGGCCATTGCATTGGCAGCTTGACAAGTGATTTCCTGGATAGACTCATTTAAGACTCAGGCTTTGTGATCTCATAGACCCACTCTGTCTGAGCTGTGGATCGTCTTCACCCTCACTAGTTCTTTGTCTTCTTTCTGTATTGCATAGCTGCATAGATGAATGAGAGGGCGGAGAGGAACAAAGAGCAGGATAAGGGGTATTTTACAGGGCAGATGAGCTTAGTTGAGGTTACGGCAGCCATCTCTATGGAGAACTGCTGGGAATGTTCCTGATGGAAATTGTCTTTCTCATCCTGATCTTGGGCCAGCTCTATATTTCCAACTCTTTACAATACTTATTATAAGAGAAGCAGCAAAGCAGATCCCAGATCAGTCTGAAAGTGTCTTCTTCACACAGCACTGTATACTGTCAACTCAGTATTATCTACTCCAATGGGAGAGGTAATTGCACAGTGTCAGCTTCAGCAAAGTGTGTGGACAGTCTGTATATACACCTAATTTGTATCTGTCTTTCCACACCTGTCTCAACCAACAGGTTGCTCCCTTTATGCTGAAGAGACTGTTCTGTGACTGTGTTCTGCTCTACTGCTACAAATATCCCAACCTTAAATGTGCACACTGTAATATGCCCTCCCCAAAAAATGAATAAAATGTTTGAAAACTATGATTAAAGTCATGAATATTCATGTGATATTAAGTTTTACATGGCACTGGGTAACCAAAAACTTAAATAATCATCTACATTGCTAGGTGTCAGTATGAGTCCAAGACCACTGCCATATCGGCCAAGTGTACGTAGATATAGAATATATTTAAATATTTAGTATTGTGGACAGTCCAAGTTATATATACAAATATGTTCTCTTACGAGAGGTTCTCTCGTATTGCGTAAGCTAGCTTACGCTACGGGAAAGATTCATCTTTTCTGAGATATTGCAGCCAAAAAATTATCCTTAATTTTTGTATCCATTGTCAACGCAGTGCGACAGCTGCAGACCTTGAGCGGGCTAGCTAGCGAGCTCATAGGTTGCTCTGCGGCAACTGCTGCAGCCTATAGACGAGCTTGGGCGAACTCGCATCCAATGAGAGGCGTCCGCGCGCTCACTGCATCAAAGCCCGCCAAAATGGGCGTGACTTGAGTGCATATAAGCGTAGTTCGTAGGCTGGAACCCTGATTTTCATCTCTTCAGCGAAGCTCTTCGCATCGCTGACCTGGAAGCCGCGTCGCCGTTCGAGGGGCATCAAGCAAGCGTGGACAGCGCTAGAAGAAGCCGGCCGTCTCAGCCACCTTCAGCCATCCAAGTTCATTCTCACGAACTATTCACAAAAGAGTACGAGCGTCTTTTTCAAGATGCCTCGCTCCACTTGCGCCTCATGTCGCGCCCTTCTCAGCACAGGAGACCGCCACATCATCTGCGCTCTCTGTTTGGGACTGGGGCACGCAGAGCTCGCCCTCACTGAGGGCGGATGCGATTTCTGCGAGGAGCTACCGATGTCGACCCTGCGGGCTCGACTCGAAGCGCTCAAAGCAGAAACCGCCGCGCCGCCTTAACTTCAGCCGCGCAGGAAGAAGCGCCGCTCACAAAGGCTGCGGAAACTGTGGTTGAGGCGACTGCCTCGCCGGAGCCTCTCCCTCGAGCATCGCTTTCACCCTCCCGCTCCCCGGGACAGCGCAGTTGCCGCCCGGCGGCCGCACTGCTGCCATCTCGGATGGCGAGGCGGAGGATAAGGGCCGCTGTTCCATCATGGCTCGGACAGCGAGGTGGTCAGGCTCCCAAGCCTCCTCCTCGGCCCAGGAATCCAGCAGGACCCGCGCCGGGTCGAAGGGAGTTAACACGCCTCCTCACACAGGCCGTCGACCGCCTCAGGCTCAGTGGTCACCGCCCCTGAGCAGGCACCCAACAGACTCGACGGCTGCTTTCTTCAAAGCCATCGCCGCTCTACACCCGCGGCCGGGCTGCTCCCTTCCTGCCAGAATTACACACGGAGCTTGCAAAGTGGTGGAGCAGCTCCATTTTCAGCCAGGTCCGTTCCCATGTCTCCACCTCTCTCGCATCGGTGGGCGACGCCACTGAAGAGGCTACTCCTCCATCCCCCGGTCGAGGACTCGGTAGCAGCACACCTTTGTCCGCCCTCCGCGAGATGGCGTTCCAAGCCTGTGCCCCGTCTAAGGCCTGCAGAGCGACTTCCGCCTATGTTGGCCACGCCTATTCCTCCGCCCGGCCAAGCGCATCTGCTCTGCACTCAATGGCCGTTTTACAGATCCTACAAGCAGACCTTCTTCGAGTGGGATGAGAAAGGCAGGCACCCAGAGGCTGTTACTGATCTACGGCGCGACAGACCTCGCCCTTCACGCTACCAAAGCTGCAGCCCAACCTCTAGGGAAGTGCATGGCCTCGCTGACTGTGACCGAGAGACACTTGGGGCTAACACTAGCCGACATGGGAGAAGCAGAGCTCCACGTTCCTCAACGCACCGCTCTCTCCGACCGGTCTCTTCGGCTCCACGGTGAGTGGCATTGTTGACCGCTTCTCAGAAGTCCAGAAAGCCACCCAAGCCATGAACCTCTTCCTGCGGCGTCGCTAAGCTCCTCTGCAGGCGCTCACGTGATCAGCCTCCTGCACGAGCCTCTTCACAGCGCCCAGTTCAACAAACTCAGACTTCTCAGCGTCGACAGGGCGGCCACCCTCGATCAGGCTCAGACAGCCGCCGCGAGACCGCCGCCCCGCGGGCCTCGATCTAAGGTAGCGCTGAAACCCGAGCAGCCGAAGTCTTCCTAACTGTGTTGAACAAACGGCGGCTCAGTCCGCCGCGGCGGACCACCGTCAAAGCTTAGCCCCTGTCAGTCCCCTTCTCTCAGGCTACTGCAGTGGTGAATTTAGCAGCCAACAAGCGGTGACACTGCCCGCTTGCCTGCACTCAAGCGCCCGTTTTCACGGCGACCCAAATAAATCTTGTAAAGAGCAAACATGTCTTATGTGTAGAAAATGTGCCCACAACCCAGTGTTCACCCCTGCACACAAGCATAACACATCCCGTGCCCCTATCAGAGCACGCTCTCATAAAGCGATTACTGAACCGCTCGGCGTCAGAGTCAATGAAAGCGCCCACAAATCGCGTAGCGCCATTCTCTGGCGCTCTGTCACGACCAGCCCTATGTGTAGAAAATGTGCCCACAATCCAGTGTTCACCTCTACACACAAGCACTGCATGTCTCGTGTCCCCACCAGAGCACGCTCACATAAAGCGATTACTGAACAGCTCGGCGTAGAGTCATTAAATACGCCCACGAATACGTCGTGGCGCCCATTCTCTGCCCGCTCTGTTACACGGCCAGCAAACATTCCTCTGTGTGTAAGTCCCGTGCCCATGACTATGCTTGCGCATCAGGTAACAGATGTGACTCTTTCCCCATTCATTCCAATTGGGAAGTCACTCACAAAACAGCCTGTTCATGCTGTCTGCGAGCAATCATGCATAAACACACTAAGCGGCTCACACATTTTGTTCAGCTCTGTGTGCGGCAATCAGAGCGAATTGGCCAGTCACCCTCTAGCGTTACAGCTTCAAAGCGTGGGAAGCTATTCCAGGGATATCCAAGTGGGTGTTAAGCACAATACAACAGGGCTATTTGCTACAGTTCGATCGCCGCCCTCCTACGCTTCAGAGCGGCTCGAAACAACTGTGAACACGAAGCTTAGCGTGCATGCTTCGTTCAGAAATAACAAGCCTTCTGTGCAAAAGGGCCATAGAGAAAGTGCCACCCTCTCTGAGCGAGTCGGGGCTTTACAGCCATTATTTTCTTGTTCCCAAGAAAGACGGCGGCCTCAGACCCATATTAGATCTCAGGGTTTTGAACAAGGTGCTTGCAAAAGACCGTTCAAAATGCTTACAATCAGGAAACTCCTGCGCATATGCGCCAGAGGACTGGTTTATTTCTCTCGATCTGAAAGATGCATACTTTCAGATTCAGATAAATCCCGTCACAGGCCATTCTTGAGATTACGCCGGCGGCCAGGTTTATCAATACACCGTCCTTCCGTTCGGCCTGTCCTTAGCACCCGTACTTTCACGAAGTGCATGGATGCGGCGCTTCGCACCCCTCGTGAGTCAGGGTTTCGCGAATTTGAACTATTTGGACGACTGGCTGATTATGGCACAGTCACATATGGAGCTTCTGTCTCACAAGACAGTTCTCCTCAGCCATCTGAACAGTTTGGGTCTTGCAGTCAGTTGGACCAAGAGCTCACTACAGCCCAGTCAGACAATTTCC